>NC_051235.1:3202500-3310000 GCF_015220715.1 Pygocentrus nattereri | reverse complement strand
GAGAAAGTACTAATAAAGTGAAAGTTTGTACATTAAACAGTGCTGTTTCATCATATGGTCATTGTTATATGATAAAAAGTTGAAAAGTTCGTGTATTGACTATAATATACAGCGACGTTCTCCTCATTCAGCGGTCCATGGTTGCTTGGCAACAATACCGCACTCTAAAGGGACTACATTTCTTGGCGGAATACTTGTTTATGTTGATTATTATTAATGATAAGTTGTATTGTGTTTAAAAATGTGTATTTTTTTCAGATTTGATGTGTTATAAAAGCTATAAGCCACTTTGCGTTACTGCGATTTCACTCTGCTTCACGACGTGCCTAACAACACCCTTCCCCGTGACATCAGCGTAGCGCACAGCCTCTTGTGGCTTATTGCTTTAATATAGTGAGATAATTGTACTTGATAAAATGATTTAAAACAAGTACAAAATGTCTAGAAAGAAGTTAAATAATCGTAATTTAGACTTGCAGCAATCTCAACAGGATAAATATTAGACTTATTAAACATATTTAAGACAATTTTAATTGACAAGATGCCACGTTTTGCAGCAGTGTGTTTCAGCTGCTTTCCTTAATCGACACGTTTTCCTCCTGTCTGACTTCTGGACCCTTGTTTCTGCTTAAATTCCAGAAAATGGAGTAAAATCTCTTAATGGCTTCACTTAGTCATAGTCTGGACTGGACTGAGGGCAGCTGTAACACCCAAAGCCAAGCAGAAAAACCAGTAAAAGACTTCTTTTTTTTGCCTTCTTGTCTTTTAGATAACGTTCACTTCCAGCAAGCCGCCCAGATCTCCAAAGCTCTCGTCGATGAACAAGTGGATTTTGATTCAATGGTAAATGTGATTGAAGCTAAATTACTAACGCAGTTTCACTACAGCGTCTGCCAGTGTGGAGCTTTGCATGACCAACACACCGTATGCAAAGGTTTGAAGATCCCAGAGCAAATGATGTTCTATTAACTTCCTAAGTGCAAACAGATTGACACATCATCTACAAAGAGCACTTAATTACTGCATTTCTCTGCTAACTTTAGCACAATTTGTAAAGTTTTACATATAAAAAGAAAACATACCATACAGAATGTGCCATAACCTTTGCAAAGGCCATTATTTAGGTTTTTCTCATGTTAAATTCAGCCAATGAACAGTAATTGTGAATTTAAATGTGCAGAAGTGTGTGGATGTTAACTAAGTTAGAGGCGCAAACGACTATAAATGCGTACCTTATATGGGCAATTGGTAAAAAGTTTGGAATCAGCGCTTTTGTTCATATAAGACCACATTTTTTTTGCCCAAAACGATGCTCTATCCTCTACGTCCTCACAGGTTTCAGCTCATTTGTGGGACAAGTGAAGAAATGTTGTCAGAATGATGAACAGAGCTGGAGATGATCTTATATCTGAGAAAGCTGTAGAACATCAAGAATGAAGTTTCACTTAAATTCACACTAGAACAGCATCTATTTTAAGTGTGATTCGGTTTTGGGGCCAAGAACTTACGAAGAAATTGGGCGAAAATGTGGCAAAAAATATAACATCGCAATACTTTGAGGCTTTTTTTCACGATGTTACAATCCGATCAAAGAAAAAAGAGCCAGCGGTGCTAGATTTGAAACAATATCATCAAAAACCCAGTTAAACCCACCCCCACAACCCAGGATGATAAGCGGTGTAAGCCTTGGGTTCACTACACGACTGTTAAAGTCTCAACAGATTATAAACAGGTGGCGTCTCACACGATCAGACTGGCTTTAGTAGATATTTTGGGCGACCGAAATATTGGGGATCACACACTGCATGAATTTTAAGCTGTTCCTGAACCAAACGAAGCTCACTGAACTCTCGCAAACTCATACAAAGTTGCGTGAACTCTCACGTTTCGTAGTTTCAAATGTAGATAAACTCGATTGAGCCTTAAACTCAGCTCATTGAGAAGCCTCGCTCCACACGTGAGAGACTTGTCACCACTTGTCTTTGTTTACTCGCTGTATTTTCTTCTTTCGCGCTCTGTTTTCATTGGTTGTTGCAGGAATCTGTTCGGATTGAGTCGTTGACCAGTTTACACTGGATAACACGTTTGATAAACTCTGAAAAACGAGTCGGCACCCCTCACGTACAACCCGGCTATCTCTCCAGCTGTCCACTCCGAATGACCCAGACACCTGCAGACAAGGGCTGACCAGCTCAGACTGAAACCGAGGAAGAAGTCCTGTAGTGTAACTCGGGCTTTAGATGATGAATGAATTCTGAAAAGTGACTGGAGTCTTTGTGTTGAGAGGAGAGCTGGTCTAATAGCTGATTTGTCCATCACTCTCCCTCCCTCCCTGACTCTCTCTCTCTCTCTCCCTCCCTCAGTGGTACACCGATGAGGATCACAGTCTTGGGGGGTCAGCCAATCAGCACGTCTATACCCATTTGAGTCACTTCCTGAAGAGTTGTTTTGCATGAGATGTTCCTCGAAATGTCGAGCTTAAAGTCACGAGTCACTTCCTGAAGAACAGCTCTGTTGTAAATGTTCCTTGACTCATCACACATCTTCATTCGGGACACTCCACCATAGTTCATTAGCCAGCTCCACTCCGTCATACCGCAAATCCTCAAATTGACTTTTTATTGATGTTGATTTTATTAGAAGGCAAAAGTTTTATACGTTTAAGCCTCGACACCAAAAGGGTAACTGTAGCCACCAGTTGGAAACAGCTTCAGTGAACATGCTTTTTCATTACTGAACTACCTTTACGTGCTTGGCTGTGCATCCAGTTCACAGTACTTGAGCTCCATTAGTCTTGGAGAACATGACCTGGAGATCTAGTGTCCTGCAGAGTTTAGTTCTAACCTGCATCTGAAATTCTCCCCCTCCTTAACTCACACTAACGGATCTGATCCCGCCAGTCAAGGACTTTTGAAGTAATCTGTCAGCTGGAGCAGGTGCGGCAGATAGAGGTTGGATCTAGACTCTGCAGGAAGGTAGATCCAGGACCAGGGTTGGTGACCACTGACCTAGATGTGCTTCCACTAAAAGAGAAGGTTTCCAACCATCCAAGCCCTGTCCGAATTCCGGCCAGCAGCACATCCTGACGATATTTCAGCTGATCAAACTGCAAAGACACTGTTAATGAAATGTCATTTATAATTGTTCAATGGTCAAAAGTCAGAATTGTTCACAGTGGTGGTGATATCACCACCACTGTAAAGATGTCTGAACCATTTCACACCAAACCCTCTGAATCACGTCTCATCTATTGAACTGTAATTTGCATTTAATATTGTAATCACTATGCTTTATGAGCCAGCTGAACATTTATTATTATTATTATTATTATTATTATTATTATTATTATTTTAGTATTCCGCTACAGTGCATCCAGAATCCAGACCAATGAGATGAGATTTCATCCTGCATTTCTAGGATTTTTATAGGTACCATGTTTGGACCCCGAACTTAAATCTAAATGTTAAAACGTGAAATATATATTCAAACGTCACATCCAGCTGGTGAGAGCGCCGTGTAATCCTGCTGTTTCCACATCTTCACCTTCACGCAGGTGAAAGTATTTATTGTAAACTTGTGAAACATTATTTGAGGCAAATTATTTACTGTAAGTGAAATGAAATGTGTAATAAAATGTGGACGCAATGTTTCGATTCTGACGGATGTAAATTATGTCAAAAAATGTGTTTCTTGATGACACTTTTAAGTAAACATAGTATCATAAAACACGTTACATCTAAAAGTTAAAGTGAGCTGAATAAAAAAAATGCTTGGGAAAAAAAAAATCTTTTAGTCGTTTTTTTGTACATTTCACATATGAAAGTTCACATGTTGTAACTTTTCGGAATCATATGTGTTAATAGTTTTATTATTACTACTTATTATTAATTACTATATATTTTTGGTGTTCAGACAGGACCAGGGTCCACATGGCATCACCTGTGACTAAAACAGTCTGAAAGTTCATGGCTGCTGTACATATTAGGAAAAATACACATGCATATAGTCCACGTCCGGATAATGACTAAAATCTGCGGAGAATATTAAGAGCTCTATAAAATATTTCCAAAAACGTTCATCTAACGGGGAGCGAGGAGGCGGATGTTGAGATACAGTGAGGAAAATAAGTTCTCCCACTTAGAAATCATGGAGGGGTCTGAAATTTTCATCTTAGGTGCATCTCCACTGTGAGAGACTATCTTAAAAAAAAATCCGGAAATGACAATGTATGATTTGTTTAATAATTATAATATTAAATTAAAAATATAATATTAAATTAATAACTATTTCAGATGAAACAATGAATGCCATCAGGTCTGCCTTGTGCTTTAAAACTTACCCTAACTCTGCAATCTTAACAGGAATGTAAGTCAGCTGTGATTCACTCTTTCTCGGAGTAAACAAATCAATAATAAACTCTTATTGATGTAAACAGAGCTCTGAATGCTTCGTTCAGGGAAAAATTGTGTTGCATCCCACAATAAACGAGGCCCTGTGCATCTTTTATACCAGAGGTCTTTAATTAAAATTCAAAAAGGTCCAGTTAGAGAGAATTTCCTCAAGTGAAGGTCCAGAACATCATCATGTCTAACTTCATGACTCAGAGCCATGTACTGTTTACTGAAGTAGCCGAGTAGGAATATCAGCATCTTATACAGTCAAACTGAACATCAGATCAAATAAAGTCCAGTTCGGTCAGATTTCACCAACATTTACTGAACATCAGATCAAATAATGTCCAGTTCGGTCAGATTTCAACAACATTTACTGAATATCAGATCAAATAAAGTCCAGTTCGGTCAGATTTCAACAACATTTACTGAACATCAGATCAAATAAAGTCCAGTTCAGTCAGATTTCAACAACATTTACTAAACATCAGATCAAATACAGTCCAGTTCGGTCAGATTTCAACAACATTTACTGAACATCGGATCAAATAAAGTCCAGTTCGGTCAGATTTCACCAACATTTACTGAACATCAGATCAAATAAAGTCCAGTTCGGTCAGATTTCACCACCATTTACTGAACATCAGATCAAATAAAGTCCAGTTTGGTCAGATTTCAACAACATTTACTGAACATCAGATCAAATAAAGTCCAGTTCGGTCAGATTTCAACAACATTTGCTGAACATCAGATCAAATACAGTCCAGTTCGGTCAGATTTCAACAACATTTATTGAACATCAGATCAAATAAAGTCCAGTTCAGTCAGATTTCACCAACATTTACTGAACATCAGATCAAATAAAGTCCAGTTTGGTCAGATTTCAACAACGTTTACTGAACATCAGATCAAATAAAGTCCAGTTTGGTCAGATTTCACCAACGTTTACTGAACATCAGATCAAATAAAGTCCAGTTTGGTCAGATTTCACCAACATTTACTGAACATCAGATCAAATAAAGTCCAGTTTGGTCAGATTTCACCAACATTTACTGAACATCAGATCAAATAAAGTCCAGTTCGGTCATATTTCACCAATATTTACTGAACATCAGATCAAATAAAGTCCAGTTCAGTCAGATTTCAACAACATTTACTGAACATCAGATCAAATACAGTCCAGTTCGGTCAGATTTCAACAACATTTACTGAACATCAGATCAAATACAGTCCAGTTCGGTCAGATTTCAACAACATTTACTGAACATCAGATCAAATAAAGTCCAGTTCGGTCAGATTTCAACAACATTTACTGAATATCAGATCAAATAAAGTCCAGTTCGGTCAGATTTCACCAACATTTACTAAACATCAGATCAAATAAAGTCCAGTTTGGTCAGATTTCACCAACATTTACTGAACATCAGATCAAATACAGTCCAGTTCGGTCAGATTTCACCAACATTTACTGAACATCAGATCAAATACAGTCCAGTTCGGTCAGATTTCACCAACATTTACTGAATATCAGATCAAATAAAGTCCAGTTCGGTCAGATTTCACCAACATTTACTAAACATCAGATCAAATAAAGTCCAGTTCGGTCAGATTTCACCAACATTTACTGAACATCAGATCAAATACAGTCCAGTTCGGTCAGATTTCACCAACATTTACTGAACATCAGATCAAATACAGTCCAGTTCGGTCAGATTTCAACAACATTTACTGAACATCAGATCAAATACAGTCCAGTTCGGTCAGATTTCACCAACATTTACTGAACATCAGATCAAATAAAGTCCAGTTTGGTCAGATTTCACCAACATTTACTGAACATCAGATCAAATAAAGTCCAGTTCGGTCAGATTTCAACAACATTTACTGAACATCAGATCAAATACAGTCCAGTTCGGTCAGATTTCAACAACATTTACTGCAGGTTTTCTCTTTTTAGATCACGTCATGTGGAATAACTTCCCTCTGACTCACTTTCTTCTCTGACTGCTGTTTCTCTCCTTGTCCCTCCTCTGTGTGGCATCACACAGTCGAGTCTCAGTGCTCATCATAATGCCCATATCTGATTGGCTGAGTAGTGCCACATGATACAACGCATACGATTGGTCTGTAAGTCTCCCGGCCACTAAAGGTACCATAAGGGCTAGAAAAGTTACATTGATTAAAATAGTAAAAGCCTCTATAGGCTTTCTATATTCTCTATAGTTTATCAGGTCCGCATAGGACAGCATCTGGATCCGGACTCGGACCGTGGTCTGCCTATTAGTGACCTCTGTTTTATACACTGATAGAAACACAGTTGCACTCTGAAAGCTCGGAATTTGGAAGAACCAAATTCCTAGTCTAAACAGAATTAGTGCCTTTACTAAAGAACCCTTGAAAAACCATCTTTTTACCAATGTGCACTGTAAAATATAGGGTTAACCTAATAACATGGAGCTTGCAAAGTGCCGTTGAAGACCCACGGTCTGAGTCGGCCTCTCATTCACCAAAAAAATGAACATTTCTTGTGGAGTCCCTCAGGGTTCAGTTTAGGGCTTTTCTCTCTGTACATGCTACCTCTAGGTGATATAATTAGGAAACATCATCTAAATTTTCATAGCTATCCTGATGATAACCAGTTATACATTTCCATTCCTTCTGATGATCAAGACTCTGTAGACAGACTGACCAGCGGTGTGTCAGATGTTTCTCAGTGAATGTCGCAAAATTTTCTACAATTAAATCATGAAAAAACTGAATTACTGGCCCTTGGTACTAAAACTCAGAGAAAGCTGCTTTATGAGAATCTCGGTTCATTAGCTTCATATACCAAACCTGAAGTACTAAACCTGGGTGTGACCTTAGGCTCTGAGCTGTTTTATCTGCATGTAAACACAGTCACTAAAGCAGCTTTTCATTATTTGAGAAATGTCAGTAAAGTTCAGCCTTTTCTCTCTCAGAGCGACGTGGAGAAACTTGTTCATGCCTTTGTTCCAGCAGAGTTGATCACTGTAATGGTCTTCTTACTGAACTATCTAGGAAAACAGTACATCCTTTACAGCTCGTACAAAACGCAGCGGCATCCTAACAAAATCAACTCAGAGAGATCAGATCTCGCAGACGGCACTGGCTGCCTGTATCGTTCAGGATAGATTTTAAAGCTCTGCTACTAGTTCTTAAAGCTTTAATGACCTTAAAGCACCACTTACATCACCGAGTGTCTGTTTGTTTATGATCTTAGATCTGCAGATTCTTTCCTTCTACAAACACCTTCTGTAAAACACAGGAAATGTGGAGAGACTCGTTCAGTTGTTCTGCTTCTAAACTGTGGAGCTCAGTTCACCTTTTATTAGACAGTCAAGCTCAGAGCTCACTTTTAAAAAACATCTAAAAACATCTCTCTTTAACTCAGCATTCAATTAAAACTCTACATCTCGTGGTTTTTATCTTTTAGTTTCATCTGCGTCACTTACTTATATGATTCTTAACTAATGCCTATACTTTCTTAAATTAGTATTAAGCTTCATCTCCTGTCTGTAAAGAACTCTGAGCTGCCACCAGCAGGAAAAATAAGAATTATTATTATTATTAGTAGTAGCAGTAGTAGCAGTAGTAGTATTATGTGACCACACAGCCAGAACTAACAGGCAAGGTTGAAGCCTCAAGTCAGAAATAGTGGATATTTTGGATTTCCAGGCCTGGACCTTCGTTTATTGAAAATAACCACAATTTAAATTGCAGAAGAATCGCTATGAGTTATTTTTCCTAAAGTGTTGGGCCCTAGACCCGAATCAGGCCCGTGTTAAGTGCTAATCGCCCCTCGGCGAGAGTGTACAGTAGTGCTTCGTCTTGTTTTTTCTCTCACTCTATTTGGCAGCATGGCATCCTGCTTTCCGACACCTCTAAAAGACAGCCCTTATCTCCGCTACGTCTTCCTCCTTTAAACAAACACAAAGCTTTGGTTTCACCCAGCAGGGTAATGGATTGGGACTAATGAATGAGTTTAACGCGTGCGCCACCGCACGTATAGTGTGAGTGCGTGTGCTTCTCCGTCTACGTGAATAGGGGGGGTTGCTGTCGGGGCTGATCCATCTGTCTGGCCCTGCTATAAAAGAGGGAGGAAGAAAGTGAAAAGGCCAGAAAGACGCCGGCGAAAGCAGCAGAAAGGAGGCGAAAGAGCTCATACACCACACACTCACACTCGTCTGCGCACTGGTGAGTGACGGGGGGGGTCGGACCCACTGAATTAGGATGGAGAACCTTTGACCCCTTAAGGAAAAGAAGTGTTGTGATGTAAATGTGAACGCTAGACGTTTCTATTTCTCCCGTAGAGACGAAGAGAAGTTGACTCCTTTGTTGTTGTGCATGTGTGACGCAGGTATAAAGATGAAAGGCACGCAATTCCTCGCTGGACTTCTGCTGCTCTTCTTCGTCCACAGCAGCCTGGAGCTGCCGCTGAAAGACGTCACAAGGTAAGGGACAAACATCTCGAAAGGAAAGATTTCCTCGTTAATCTTCCAACAACTTTTGACGTTAATGAAAACAATAACTGATGGTTCCAAAACGCCTTGCAGCATCTTTGAATTGTTTAAAAGCATCTTTCCAGGTTGGAATTTGACAAAAAGCAAAGGAAACAGAAGCACCGTACCACAAAATCAGATGTCTTAACAGTGGTGGTGATGGGAACCAGATGTCGCCATGACTACAACACAGATATAGACATTTTATTATCCATCCAGAACCACCAGAGAACCTACACGAGTCTTCTGAGATTATATGGAACGTTGACGATGGGAAAATCTGAAATAATATGTTTTGTTTGGGGACTATTGTGACTTATATTGCCCTGAAATGCAATGAATGGATTTAAAAATTATAGATTTTAAGCAAAAACTTTCACTAAACTAGCGTAAAACGGCCATGAATTCATAACCTATTCCTGTAATAATGTTTTGTGAGGGAGCTTTTAGAGTTAGACGTCTGGTTCCTATCACCACCACTGTGAACATTCCCGACTCGGGAATGATCTCTAGATCGATTTCACTTGAAACTCTACTCAATAAGTCTTCTGACTGAATTAATTCTGCAGTAACTGTTGAAAATCAATCCAAATTTCAATTTAAAGCAAAAATTGAACTGAGTGAAGATTCATCAAAGGTGCTTTGTAGGAAAATAGGTGCTTTCCAATTCACTGAGGATGCCAGAGATATTTGGAAATTGCCTTTTTGTATCCTTGAAGACTTGAAGAAATGCTGGTTCAGGTTTTCTCTTTAATCTTGGAAGAACTTTTTTAGAGAATGTTTATAAAAGCTTGTCATGAAATGCTTTTAAATTCAGCGGAAATCCATCAAATGTTCACTGTGGACTAAGAAACGGAAAGAATTCATTCGAAAGATTTAAGATGCACTTTAAAATAATCTGAATGTATCTCCTATGATTAGGATTAGAGTACGGGTCTAACACACACAAACCAGAACAATTTATAAAACACCTTTAAAGGATTGAATGGCTGCTTTTGTACTGAGACTTGGCTTGTTTGCAGCTCAGAGACAGAAGCGCGTGTGTGGGAGGAGAGGAAAGATTTCCCGCTGGTGAAGAGGCATTCCGAGGGCACCTTCTCCAACGACTACAGCAAATATCTGGAAACGCAGCGGGCGCAGGACTTTGTGCAGTGGCTGATGAACTCTAAGAGGAGCGGGTGAGTGATGATGGACACTAAAGAGTTTTTAAATGCACTTTTAAGATGTTTTTTTTTAAAAGTGGATCTGCTGTGTGCTTCTGTAGGACATTTTAGTATTTTTGTATATGTATACACACACACACACACACACACACACACACATACATATACATATATGCACATATGTATGTATGTATGTATGTATTTATGTATATATATATATCTCACTGCTGTCGGAACAAAATCTTGTGTCTTCATAATGGTAACTGTTACTTTTAATGTAAGTCAATGGAACCAGAATTTTTTCCAAGTAATTTTGGGCTGTTTCTTTCTGTCCAATCATCATGAAAGTTACAAAAAAATGTAAAGGCCATTGGGCCTTTTCAAATTACGTCAAAAATCAAAAAACGACAAAAATGGAGATGCAAATTTTTGTTCTGACAGCAGCGATATATATATATATATATATATGTGTGTGTATTGCTGCTGTCGGAACAAAAATTTGTATCTCCATTTTTGACACTTTTCAGTTTTTGCCTTTTCTACTGTGTGTAAATTTCATGATGACTTAAAGAAGCAACCCAAAATGACCTGAAAAAACTTCTGGTTCTATTGACTTAAATTAAAAGTAAAGTAGGTTTTTTTCCTTCTCCTGTAAAGTTACCAATTTGGAGATACAAGGTTTTCTTCCGACAAGAGTGATATGCATATATATTTTAGGAGATGGGGTATCATCAGCTTCTGTTTACTGGCACAATCAACAAACTACTTTAATCATTAGTATTCTTTCAATTATACAGGCAAATGCAAACGTTTGAACAGCCCTGGTGAAATAACATGAAAATAAGTTTCTATAGGCATTTGTCTGTAAATTTATATTTATCTGCTGAGTTTAACATATTGGAGAAAAAACAACCGAAAATACAAAATGTGCCATAACTTTTGCACAGGGCATGTTTGAATTTTTCCCAATATGTTACAGTCATTATGTATTATTGTGCATTAAAAATTTGCAGAAGTGTGTTCTCTGTAGAGAAACTTTTTAGACAAACACAAAAAGTGAAATTTAACTGAAGTGCCCAAACTTTTGTGCATGATTGTATCTGTTACAGGATATTTTTTAGGTTAAACATATGAAACGCCTTTTTATGGTATATTTATCAAACTAATTAAACTTGAAAAATTGTGGGAAAGTTTGATAGGCAATGTTTTTTGGGCGCATATCAGCCGACACATACAGAATCATTAAGAAAATGTAGAAATTAGGATGGAGAATTATAAAATTAATTTTTAGTGGGTTAAAAAGGAAGTAAAATTATTAAAATGCAGTTATTTTAGTGTGGTGACCTATAGCGGTGCCTATGCATTCTGCTTATCTGGAGTTCAATAAATACATCATGAAGTATTGGTTTTAAATGTTGGCCAACTCCAAACATCTGTCTGCTGCCAGTATGTTTTTTAAGCAATTAACTGCAGATACTGATACAACACCGGTTGCACCAGCTGTGCATTAGTTATACATATAGCTTAAGCAATTCGAAAATTCAAGTTTACTACTTAAAAATGAGTTGCGACACACAAACATGTTTTATTGTTGAACTTAGTGTCTGTTAAATATTCTCACCTATGGGGAAAACCAACGGAAACCATATACAACAAACCATTACTAAGCTAAAAAACACCAAATGCTATATGCTGTGATTTTACTTTTAGCTTTTATCATGACTCTGGTTTTATCTCTGAGCATGAAGCTATCACGATACTAATGGATAAATGAATTGCTGGATTCCTGTTTCCATGGTAGTGCATTAACAAGCTGGTTCTAAGCTGGTTCTGTCATTGTCATGTTAATGTGATGTATGCATTAGTTACGATGTATCTTACGCATTTGCGGTGCAACCAAGGACAGCTTGAAACTAACTAGTATTAACTAAATACTAGGGCTGCACAATGAATCATATTTTTATCGTTATCACAATAGAAGTTTCCACAAAAAACATATCATTAAAACGGCAACATAGAGACGTCATTACATTACCTCACAAACCGTTACAAGCCTGATTCTATGCACTGGGACTGTACCTGATCTCCAATATGAGAGAGAAGAAAATTAACCAACTACAAAACACACACCGAGACCTTAAAATGTCCCCATAACTCAGCTTTAATGGAGATTCAACTACAAAACACACACCGAGACCTTAAAATGTCCCCATAACTCAGCTTTAATGGAAATTCAACTACAAAACACACACCGAGACCTTAAAATGTCCCCATAACTCAGCTTTAATGGAAATTCAACTACAAAACACACACCGAGACCTTAAAATGTCCCCATAACTCAGCTTTAATGGAAATTCAACTAGAAAAGCACACACTGAGACCATAAAATGTCCCCATAACTCAGCTTTAATGAAGATTCAACTACAAAACACGCACTGAGACCTTAAAATGTCCCCATAACTCAGCTTTAATGGAGATTCAACTACAAAACACGCACTGAGACCTTAAAATGTCCCCATAACTCAGCTTTAATGGAAATTCAACTACAAAACACACACTGAGACCTTAAAATGTCCCCATAACTCAGCTTTAATGGAGATTCAACTACAAAACACGCACCGAGACCTTAAAATGTCCCCATAACTCAGCTTTAATGGAGATTCAACTACAAAACACGCACCGAGACCTTAAAATGTCCCCATAACTCAGCTTTAATGGAAATTCAACTACAAAACACACACTGAGACCTTAAAATGTCCCCATAACTCAGCTTTAATGGAGATTCAACTACAAAACACGCACTGAGACCTTAAAATGTCCCCATAACTCAGCTTTAATGGAGATTCAACTACAAAACACACACCGAGACCTTAAAATGTCCCCATAACTCAGCTTTAATGGAAATTCAACTACAAAACACACACTGAGACCTTAAAATGTCCCCATAACTCAGCTTTAATGGAGATTCAACTACAAACACACCGAGACCTTAAAATGTCCCCAGAACTGTCCCAAAAATATCTACACTTGTGTCACAACCAGCCAGAGACACATTATTTCACTAGTAATTTCATCACTTCTCATATTGTCATCATGATATCTGACAGCTCTACTGAACATCACATTTTATGTGAATATCATGCAGCCCTACTAAGAACTAAACAAAGACTTTACTCCCAGACATAAGTACAAACTTTCGCAAAACTGGGGAAACCATGCCATGAAATGCCATGAAATTTTTATGTAGATCTCTGCCGAAGCTGATATTTATATAGCAATATAAAAATCTATGAAGTGGGATGATAATCTAGCTGGATTAACGTAAATGAGATTTCTAAAAGGTTACTAATATTTTACAATACTTATAAAATATATTACCCGTATCTCAATTTTTGATGTTTTTCAGTTTTTGACATAATTTGAAAATATCTGTTGTCCTTTACATTGTAAATTTCATGATGAACGGACTAAAAGAAATCACCTAAAATCACTTATACAAATGTCTGGTTCCTTTGACTTACATTAAAAGTAAAGTAGGTTTTTTTCCTTCTCCTGTAAAGTTACCTTTTTGGAGACACAAGGTTTTAATCTGACAACAGTGATATACTAATAATATGTAGTTATACTAAGATATTTTAGCACAGTTGTGAGTCCAGTAAATACCAAAAATTTACTTAAAATATAGGTAAAATCAAAATATCGGTCCAGGTCCAAAATATTTTTTATAACCACTACTGATTGAGTACTGATATTATTCCTGAACCAATACATATCAGATAAGTCCTGACCTACAAACAGCAGTTTAGACACCAATGTTTTCCAATTTAGGCACCAAATTTAGTCATCTTATCAGATTATGTCCATCCTCGCTCCATTACTCTCTCAGTGGTGGTTCTCCAGAATGCACTTTAGACTTTAGGTACTCTAGATAAATGTCAGAGCACGATAAAGTAAATGGAACCTAATTTCACACCCCGTCCCCCCCTCCCCTCGTCTCCACAGCGGGCCGGTCCGGCGCCACGCTGACGGCACCTACACCAGCGACGTCAGCGCCTACCTGCAGGACCAGGCGGCTAAAGACTTCATCACCTGGCTAAAGAGCGGACAGCCCAAACAAGAGTAGGCATCATCATCATCACCTTGGCCCAAGCTCACCTACAGTGCCTTATGAAGAGAGAGAGAGAGAGAGAGAGAGAGAGAGAGAGAGATGAAAAGCAAATGAATTAGAGAGACACATAGAGAAAGATAGAGCGCAACATTATTAACCCAATAAATCTTCTGCTTTTGTTCTTTTTGCTCAAGCCTGATTCTTTTTGTTGACCCTGTCCTAACCTTGCTAATAAATTGCTCTGAATTGCTGATCTTCTACTGTTTCTGCTACTGATCTCATCCTTTTTTTCTAAAATCTCTGGCTTTGGGAGCTTTCATTCAAACATACTATTTCCTGTCAATGAATGTCGCTAAGCATAAATGCTACTAATCTACCTTCTGGGGTTGTTTGGCTTTGGGCATCTTTGGCTACAAACACAATCACAGAGACGCTTCTCTGCTTTGCGTCGTGCCTAACAACACCCTTCCCTGTGAAACAATCACAGTAAAGCACAGCCTCAAGTGACTTATTGCTTTAGTAATGCACTGCGATACGCTGTATTATTACACCCATATTAGCTTCTGTCGCAAAATTGGACAAATTTGATTGTTTCCTGTCAGTAGTTGTGTTTACATGCAAAGATTTTGCCAATCCGATTACAGATTCAGGCTGAGGTGTTTATCTGCTCACTCTATCCAACAGTCTCATGGCAAATCTTCGTTCACATGCTCAGTACAAGTAATCTGATGCAAAATGACATGCGTGCGCAGAGAACCACTTAGAGTAAATGTTACCATGACAACCAGCATCACGTGAGCAGCTGCTCATTTATGAGCAGCAGTGAGCAGTGATTGTGTGTTTAACAGCTTTAAAATGACGTCAGACTCAGGAAAACGTCCTTCACACGTCCTTATTAAAGAAGGCCGAGAGGAAGACGTCGTGCTCTGAGACGCATAAGCTGGACGTCCGTCCCACCGCCGTCTTTTAAAGATCAGAGCATGAACTTCGTCTCCTCTGCAGACCAGTTTCTGCTCCACCGTGTTGAACGGTATAAACTCTCACTGTGACGCGACGCTCATGCAGAACGGATTTAAACTTTCCAATAGGGAATGTAATCGGATACAGGCGCTTACACGGATATTATTCTACTATTTAATGGATTATTTACAGGATTACCCACCTCGTTCAATCAGACTAGACTATTCTGACTGAGGTGTTTACTTGGACATATTCTATTCTGACTGAGCTATTAGTCAGATTATTAATGGATTATTAGGCTGAATGTAAACATGGCTAATGCTGATACAAAGCATAAATGCTACTAATCTACCTTTTCGGGTTTTTTGGCTTTGGGAATCTTTGGCTACAAACACAGTCACAGAGACGCTTCTCTAGCGCTGCATTACTGCTGTATTGCCCTATCAATGCTCCGCCCACAAATGTGTGCTTTCATAGCTGTTAGGCTGTAACGGTACACTATATATATATATTAGTGAAAGTAAAGAGGGGCTGAAAAGTCCCTTCAGTTAATGTGTTAATATTCCCTTTCCTCACTTTATAGGAACATTCAGTATTATGCTTCGTTATCTAAAGAAGTCGTGTCAAACGCTGAATCCCAAACGGCTCCATACTCCCTAAATAGTGTTCTAGCTATGAAGGTTTAGAAGTTCCAGCCTCTTCAGCTGAATCCCAAACGGCTCCATACTCCCTAAATAGTGTTCTAGCTATGAAGGTTTAGAAGTTCCAGCCTCTACAGCCTCTCTCGGTGCATCATGTACCGAGTGTGGACGTGTCTGAATCACAAACGACTGTTTCTTAGCTGTGTTTTCTCTGCTGGGCTGCAGGATCCAGTATTTAAACTCTTACATTGTGCACTATGTAGGGAGCAGGGAGCCGTTTAAGATTCATCCCCAGCATGATAAGAGGGCACCGCTGGATTGCTGCTAGATAAGAATCGCAGTGGTGATTTGGTGATGAAAAAATACTTGCAAGTTTATGCATTAAACCATGCTGCGTTATCAAAAGCTCATTAGGCTGTTCAGGGATGCTGCACTCTTAAAAAAATGGTTCTTTAAGGGTTCTGTAGTAGAGGGAATGGTTCTAATTTGGAACCATGAGTTCTGTATAGAGCCATTTCATGGCTACACCAAAAATGGTTTATGTATTGTTGGAATGTGAAGCAGAACACTTCTTGGTGCTACACAGAACCATTTCCAAAAGGGTTTCGTATAGAACCATGAACAACACGTTCTCCAACAATCTGAAGAAAGATTTCACCATGCCCAGAGCCATTTAAGCATGAAACTGTTCTATATAGAAGTCATGGTTCTAAACAGAACCACTGTCTTTACTTAAGAACCCTTGAAGAACCATCTTTTTTACGTGTGTATACATAAAATATAAGTGAATCTGAACTTTTTATGCAAAGACTCAGACGGATACTGTGTAAACCCCACACTCTTAAAAAAGATGGTTCTTCAAGGGTTCTTCAGTAAAGAAAATGGTTCTATATAGAACTGCGAACACTCAGAGAACCCTTCGCATGATTAAGGGCTTTCTGCATCATGAAAGGGTTCTTTAGATTGACGGAATATGTACATGAATGTGCTACAGTTGGTTCTATATGAAGCCTTTTCGAAAAGGGTTCCATATAGCACCGAAAAACATTCTTCCATTGTTGAACTACTCTTAAAAAATACGGTTCTTCAAGGGTTCCTTAGTAAAGAAAACGATTCTATATATAGAACCACAAAACGTTCTTCAGATTGATGGAGAATATGCTGTGGACAGTTACACATAGAACCTTTATAGAACCATTCTGTTGTTACGATGTCAAGCTTGTAATGATAGAAGAATGATTTTCTATAAAGAAACCATTTTCAAAAAGATTCTATATAGAACCGTACACAACACATTCTCCATCAATCTGAACCATGCGAAGAATCCTTCAATCATTCAAAGGGTTCTTAAGCATTCATGGTTCCACAGAGAATCATTTTCTACATGAAAGAACCCTTGAAGAACCATCTTTTTTGAGAGTGTGCTAGCATCTCAGAGTGTGAAGCTACACAGTGCTGTGTGGAAGGAGGTTCTATGAAGTGGCTCTGACGGTGCCTGTGTTGTGTTCTGCACATGCTCAGAGGTTCTGGGAAACGAGGGGTAGAAGCAGTACACAGGAGACACGTGGACGGAAGCTTCACCAGTGACGTCAACAAGGTGCTAGACAGTATGGCCGCTAAGGAATACCTACAGTGGGTCATGAGCCAATCATCAGGGACCAGGTAATGTCTAGAACATTTCCCCACATTAACCCACACACGAAACTCAGCTGATCAACGTACACATATCTGCTTTATTTATTTGCTTTGGGCCATAACCATAACTATCTAAAGCAAACCTATTTAATTATTGATACTGAGATATCCATCCATCCATCCATCCATCCATCCATCCATCCATCCATCCATTTTCTAAGCCACTTCTCCCTCAGGGGGTGCTGGAGCCTATCCCAGCGGTCATCGGGCGGAAGGCAGGATACACAGGATATTGATACTGAGATAGTTTTGATAAATTTGCATCCATTTTTGTGCTGATTTGTTACACTAGGTGGCGACGTGCAGCTTCCACTCTTTTGACAGAAGTCTAGCCGTTCATTTGCAGCACAAACCAACAGGACAGTTAGCAACAGAGCTGGGAAAAAGTATTCGCTCGTCTGGCTTCACTCGTATATGAACTTGAGTGACATCCCCTTCTTAATCAATAGGGTTTAATATGATGTCAGCCCACCCTTTGCAGCTATAACAGCTTCAACTCTTCTGGGAAGGCTATCCACAAGGGTTAGGAGTGTTTATGGGAATTTCTGACCGTTCTTCCAGAAGCGCATTTGTGAGGTCAGACACTGATGTTGGACGAGAAGGCCTGGCTCACAGTCTCCACTCTAATTCATCCCAAAGGTGTTCTATGGGGTTGAGGTCAGGACTCTGTGCAGGCCAGTCAAGTTCTTCCACACCAAACTGGCTCATCCACGTCTTTATGGACCTGCTTTGTGCACTGGTGCTCAGTCATCTTGAAGCAGGAAGGGGCCGTCCCCAAACTGTTCGCGGCTGAGTTGCTGTCGTTCCCAATCGCTTCCACTTTGTTATAATCCCACTGACAGTTGACTGTGGAATATTTAGTAGTGAGGAAATTTCACGACTGGACTTGCTGCACAGGTGGCGTCCGATCACGGTACCACGCTGGAATTCACTGAGCTCCTGAGAGCGACCCATTCTTTCACTAATGTCTGTAGAAGCAGTCTGCAGGCCTAGGGGCTCGGCTTTACACACCAGTGGCCATGGAATGACTGAAACACCTGAACTCAGTGATTTGGACGGGTGTCATTAGCACTTAAAAACCACTTACCGACTGCATGTTGACTACAGGGAGCCTAATTAGACATAGAAATAAGAAACTGAACCGTACCTGTTACCTGTAATCGTGACTCACCAGATTCTTCCTTCTCTTCAGTGGCAAACGGCAGTGAAACCAGCGGGGGAAACAGAGTGCTTCCTGACCGGAGTGAAGGTTCGGATATCGTTCTCCACCCAGAGGTTCCTGCAATCGCCACATCAATGAAAGCCATAGTCCTGCAGCCAGAGCTGATACAGCATTGGAAATTGAAAGCCATGTTGTTTTTCCATCGTTTGTAACTTGAGCACTGTGATATACAATGATTATTTATTTTCCAGAGATTTGTGGTTTGCCATAGAAAACGATGATAAAAAGGCTATTTTTCTATAGATTTGAGCTATTTTCTATATTTATGGTATGGAAAGAACACGTTAGAAACTCAGGTAAATGTACTGAACTCTCAGGTTAGTGAGTGAGAGAGAAAATGTCGTGATGCCTTCACTGTATCAAAACGCCATGCACGTGGTGCCCTGCTCTGCTAAATAAACCTCTCATGTTCAACACGTTCCTCTGCGTCCGTTACCTTCACCACTGCGGACCCCTCTTTTAGGACAGCTTGCACCCTGGCGCTGCGTTCCTGGGATGAAAATGAGCACGAATAAAACCCTGAACGAGCAACAGATTTGCAAAAAATATCCATCTGGTAAGAATAGACTTCGTTCAGTAAACAAATCTTCTAACTTTCTGTGTAATTAAATAAACAGAGTCGTTCTGAGTGGCCTGGTCTGAAACGATCAGTTCTAGAGTCCACTGTTCACAGTGGTGGTGATGGGAACCAGACGTCCACCTCTAAAAGCTCCCTCACAGAAAGGTCTTACACTAAATGGTTAAGAATATGCTGCCTGGGAAAAACTCAGAGATGAAGTTTTGGCATAAAACATAAAAAAAAAGACTTTTTCGCAGATTTGACACTATTTCATGGAAAAATTCACATATCACTGCTGCTAAATTAGAACTTCACAGGAGAAGGAAAAAACCTCCTTTACTTATAATGTAAGTCAATGGAACCAGACTTTCTGTCCAAGTAATTTTGGGCCATTTATTTTGGTCCAGGGCAGCACGGTGGCGTGGTGGGTAGCGCTGTCGCCTCACAGCAAGGAGGGCCTGGGTTCGATTCCCCAGCCGGGTGACTGGGGTCCTCTCTGTGTGGAGTTGGCATGTTCTCCCTGTGTCTGTGTGGGTTTCCTCCGGGTTCTCCGGTTTCCTCCCAAAGACATGCAGGAGAAGCGGCTTAGAAAATGGATGGATGGATGGATATTTTGGTCCATTCATCATGAAATTCGCACACAATATAAAAGACAACAGGCCTCTTCAAATTATCCCAAAAAAGGAAAAACGACACAAAAGGAGATGTTTCAGCAGCACCAGGTATCAAGTGTAGCCAGTGCGGTTAAACAGCTCCACCTAGTGGAAATGTTTGGAACTGATTAGTTTCATTAGCTACATGGTAACAGCAGCCACCCATATATCCTTATCACTATACTACACCCTCACAAAAGACGGTTCCTCAAGGGTTCTTTAGTAAAGAAAATGGTTCTGTGTGGAACCAAAAGCACTCACAGAACCCTCTTGATGATTAAAGGGTTCTTTGTATTGTGAAATAGTTCTTCAGATTGATGGAGAAGAGAGAGGGTTTCAATGGCCACTTTACTTGACACCATGATAGCCTCCCCAGGTTGACAGAGCTCAGGCCCTTTTAACTCTTTGAGGAGTTATCTGCAGCAGCAAAAAGAGCGGAGGACCTCAGCCTCTCAGGAGTTCGCCAAAATGGTGCAGCTCATGATGATGAACAGATCTCAGAACTTCTCTGACCTTCTCAGACTACTCTGACCTACACCAATCCATTGCTTCTGAATTTCTTGGTGAGTTTGCAGACAGGTCAGACAAAACATCTCACGTCTTGCATCTGTAGCCCTGGCATGTTCGGCACTCCTGTGTGTGTGTGCGTAACGGATTAGGGCGGAGACAGGCAATCACGGGGGCAGCTGGGGTCCTGTGGTTCAGGTATTTAGGTAGACAGCCCGGGGTCCTTAGGGCAGGGCAGTGTGGCTAGGCTAACAGCAGAGCGAGTGACAGCTGTTTTTTTCTTGGTTTCCTACGTGTGTTCTTTGTTTTAGTACTGTTTGTTTTTATATTTTTATTTCTTTTGTCTCCGTGGTTTTGTGATTTGTACTCCTGTTTTATATGCTCAAAGGTGGTCGAAGTATGTACTGGGCTAACCGTGTGGAGTTGGGATATTGCTAATTTGGGTATCCACTAGTGTGATTTTTGCAGTGCAATGTAGAGTGAGTGCTATGTGCAATATAGTGTGTCACTGGTTTTAAAAATTCTTCACGTGTGGTAAGGATATCTTATATGGGACTCCCAACTCCAGCACTTTGCCCAGCAAGGTAGTGGTTTTTACTTTCTTTTATGGATCAAGCTGATACGAATACTGACAACTTCTGGGACAATTAATAAACTGTTTGACTTGTATTATTCTAAGGTGGTGTGGTCTGAGATTATTAAGGTACACGGAGCTTCCCCTCGCTCCAGGTCTAAACCCAGGGGTGGCGTAGTCTGGCAATAGATAACTTTGGGGCGCCACATTCTGGCGTAGTCGGCAGGATAGAACTAGGTTCCTGAAGTTGTTTTCCTGTCAGTTTGGTTCCAAGCGCATTTGAGCTACAGGAGTAGTTATTTATTTTTTTTGAGAGAAAAGCAGCTGGCAATTCAAAAGAGGATCTCATCAGGACCCGACCATGGAGGACGAGCTGCAGAGGTTGCGGGAACAGGTGGAGCGGCTCCAAAGGGACAATGAGAGACTCTCCGTGGCACAAAATGGAGGTACTGGGGACAGCAACAGGGAAAATGGTACCCAACCTGCACGTCGAGAGCAGGCATTTTATTTGCCAAGAGAGAGAAAGTGTTCCAAGTTTTCCGGCTCTGCAGTGGTAGGTGCTCTTTCTGTAGAAGAGTGGGTGGAAGAGGTCCAAAGCTGTATCCGATCTAGAGGCATGTCTGATTTGGACAAAGCACTGTTTTTATTTGATCATTTAGAAGGGGGGGCTCGTAACGAAATTAAGTACAGACCGCTGTTAGAGAAAACCCAGGGGAAATTATTAAGGTCTTAAGGGAGGTTTATGGGTGTACTAGGTCGTATGTGTTTTGGCAGCAGCGGTTCTTTGACAGAAAGCAGAGGGAGGGTGAGTCTCTGTTTGAGTTTTCCCATGCATTAATGGAACTCATGGACAAAGTTAAGCAATGTAAGAGTGATGCCATTGTGGACCCTGACACTGTTTTAAGAGACCAGTTCTGTGAGAATGTTAGAGACTCTGCTTTGCGTAGGGAACTTAAAAAGCTTGTGCGAACTGAGGATAAGGTAACTCTGTTAGATGTACGGCGGGAAGCCATTAGGTGGATGGAGGAGGGCCAGTCAGGTCGTGACCGGGGACAGCGGGTAATGGGTCACAGTAGTGAGATTCAGCTTACCTCCCAGTGTGAGGCCGCTGTTGTACCGTCACCTGAGTTGGTTGAGTTAAAAGAGTTGGTGTTAAAACAACAGGCACACTTAGATATGTTGGTCAGACATCTAGGGCCATTTAACCAGAGTTTGTATGCTCCCTCTGTACGCGGAGGCAGTCGTTTTAAACGTACGCCTGAGGGCCAGCCTATTTGTAATAAGTGTGATAGATCAGGCCACATAGCCCGCTATTGCCCGGGCTCCCCCCCTCCAGATAGCAATAGGCCAGTTCGCCAGGCGTCACGTAGCATTCCTAGCCAGCCGGAAAACTAGAAATTCCCAGTGTGCAGAGCCACACACTGGGAAGGACTGGTTCTGGCTCAGTCCCTTGTGCTTCCTCCTCTTATAGTCAGCTTGTAGGAAATTGTCCCGTGCTGCATGTTTCTATAGGAGGTATTTCAGTTCCTTGTTTAATTGATACTGGGTCAATGGTTACAACAATCACTGAGGGCTTCTTTGTTCAACATTTCTCGCACTTACAAACGAAAGACTGTAGGTGGCTGGGTCTAAAAGCGGCGAATGGCCTTGATATACCTTACATCGGTTACCTGGAGTTGGATGTGGTAGTTCTGGGGCAGTGTGTTCCTAAGAGGGGGGTATTGATCGTTAAAGACCCTGAGCATCCAACACTACAGAGTCGCAAGGCAGAAATACCTGGGTTGCTGGGAATGAATGTGCTTAGGGACTGCTACCGGGTGTTGTTTGAAAAGCATGGTTCTCAGCTGTTTCATTCCCCCTTAGTGCGGGTGGCGGCCCCGGCGGTACGGCATGCTTTGCACCATTGTGAGGCGATGGAAGCGGTTCTTAATGCCACTACACCATTTAAGGCCAAGGTGCAGGGTAGGTCTGCAGTTTGTGTTAGAGCTGGTACCCTTTCCATGGTTCCCGTCACCTGTCCTCAACTAGAATCCATGGAGTTCTTGTTGGAGCCTTTGGGTTACGAAGAGGGGCAGCTTCCAGAGGGCCTGCTCGTGTCTCCCACTCTTGTGGCTGCAAAGAAGGGTCGTTTTTTTGCCCCGGTGGTAAATGTGGGCAGTACGGCTGTGTGGCTACCACCCCGCCGCATACTTGGCACAGTGCAGGCAGTGGCAGTGGCTCCTCCAGGGCCTATGGCATCTGTTTCTGTAGAACCCTTTTGGGATGACGGCTTAGCTGTTGTAGCCACACAAGAGGCGCTGTGTACTAGCCCTACGGAACCTGCGGTTTCTGATTTTGAGGGGTTGACGGAGGAGCAGGCTGCACAGGTTAAGGCTCTGTTGTCGAAGTACCGGGACATCTTCGCTAAACAAGAGGGAGACTTGGGGTGTACTTCGTTAATCACCCATGACATTCCGTTATTAGATGATGTTCCTGTGCGCCAGCCTTATCGGCGGATTCCCCCGTCCCAGTACGAAACCGTGAAGGCTCACATTCAACAGCTCCTCGATAGCCAGGTAATCAGAGAAAGCAGTAGCCCATTCTCTTCACCTATTGTTTTGGTGTCTAAGAAGGACGGAAGCCTTCGGCTGTGTGTGGATTATCGACAGCTAAACGCAAAGGCCCGTCGTGATGCATATCCGCTTCCATGCATAGAGGAGTCCTTGGATGCACTATGTGGTGCTAAATGGTTTTCCACTCTTGACCTGGCCAGCGGCTACAACCAAGTTCCAGTAGCTGAAAAAGATAAGTCCAAAACGGCTTTTTGTACGCCCTTTGGGTTGTTCGAATTTAATTGTATGCCCTTTGGACTCTGCAATGCACCAGGTACGTTCCAGCGCCTCATGGAGCGCATGTTTGGGGATTGCCGTTACCAGTCTGTGCTCTTGTACCTGGACGATGTGATTGTGTTTTCGGCTACCGTAGAGCAACACCTGGAAAGACTGGAGGAGGTGTTTTCACGACTGCAAAAGCAGAGCTTAAGTCAAATTGTCCAAGTGTCGTTTCTTTCAACGCCAAGTAGGCTATCTGGGCCATGTGGTCTCGGCAGAGGGGGTGACCACTGACCCAGATAAGATTGAAGTGGTCAGGGAATGGAAGTGCCCTGGTCACCTGGCGGAGCTTCGTTCTTTCCTTGGCTTTGCTAGCTACTACCGACGCTTTGTGGAGGGTTTCGCCAAGCTGGCTGCGCCATTACACCATCTGGTTGGGAAGTTGAATGGACCACGGTGGAAAGGTAAAACCCCTCCTGTATCATTGGCTGAATCCTGGAATGATGAATGTGAACGTGCATTCCAATCTTTGAAAGAAAAGCTTACCACTGCCCCAGTCCTTGCGTATGCTGATTTTAATAAGCCTTTTGTCTTGGAGGTGGATGCCAGCCATGGGGGACTCGGAGCAGTTCTGTCACAAGAACAGGAGGGAAAGGTGCGACCAATTGCCTTCGCCAGTAGAGGGTTGAGGCCCACCGAGAGGAACATGGAGAACTACAGCTCTATGAAGCTGGAACTTTTGGCAGTAAAATGGGCAGTGACAGAAAAGTTTAGGGAATACTTACTTGGCCATCAGTTTACCATTCTTACTGATAATAATCCCTTGAGTCATCTGCAGACTGCCAAGCTTGGAGCAGTAGAGCAGAGGTGGGCATCCCAACTGGCATCCTTTAACTTTACCATCAAGTATCGTCCGGGAAAGCATAACCAGAATGCTGATGCCCTGTCTAGGCAATACGTGGAGCGGTTCGCGGTGGGGACAGTGGTTCCACCACTAGTGACAGCGGCAGTGGTGGAAGAACGGTTAAATGCCCCAAGGAGCCAGTGCAGGGAAGTGGTTGCTTTTCCGGGGCGTTCCCCCAGTGACTTGAGTGCCTTGCAGCAAGCCGACCCAGTAATCAGGCCAATATGGAAATTCTGCAGTGAGGGGCGACGCCCTGGGGTCGAAGAACGAGAAGCTTTGGGTGGCCTTAGTAAGGTGCTGCTGCGGCAGTGGAACCGGCTAGTGGAGTGTGAGGGTGTACTGTACCGCTTGGTTTATCCCCCAGGAGGCGGACCAGAGTATTCCCAACTCCTTCTCCCACAGTGTTTAAAGAACGAGGTCCTCCGAAGTGTTCATAATGACCATGGCCACCAGGGCACAGAGAGAACCCTTCAGTTGCTGCGGGACCGGTGTTTTTGGGTGAACATGGCTCAAGATGTGGAACGGTGGTGCCAACAGTGCCAAAGGTGCACACTGGGAAAGGCTGTCCAGCCTAAAGTTCGGGCCTTTCAAGGGACACTACAGGCTGCACACCCAAATGAAATCTTGGCAATTGACTTCTCAGTCTTGGAGCCTGCCAGTGATGGCAGAGAAAATGTTTTAATTTTAACTGACATCTTCACCAAATATACCCAAGCCATTGCCACTAAAGACCAGAGGGCAAGTACTGTAGCTCAGGCGTTGGTACAACACTGGTTCCATCGGTTTGGCCCCCCAGTCCGCATCCACTCTGATCAGGGGCGGAATTTTGAAAGCTTGTTAATTAAGCAGTTGTGCAGAGTGTACCACATCCAGAAAAGTAGAACTACCCCTTATCATCCTCAAGGGAATGGGCAGTGTGAACGGTTTAACCGTACCCTACATGATCTGCTGCGAACACTGCCATCTGAGGAAAAGAGACACTGGCCACGTCACCTGCCACAGCTGACCTTTGCATACAACACCACCCCTCATCAGACTACTGGACAGACACCTCACTTCCTCATGTTTGGCCGCCACCCAAGGTTGCCTGTGGATTTCCTATTGGGAACTGGTGAGATCACACAGGACCCGGAACCACTGGAGGAATGGGTATCTAAGCATCAGCAAAGTCTTCAGTTGGCACATGAGCATGTGAGGCAGAGGTCAAAGGAGCAGGCTCAGAGGCGTAGTAGGAACAATAATGAGCAAGTGAGGGATGCTGGGTTTGAGGAAGGTCAGCTGGTGTACTTGAAGAATCATGTTACGGGGCGGAACAAGATTCAGGACCACTGGAACTCCGGCATCTTTCAGGTAGTCCGAAAACCCACAGGCACGGGAGTTGTGTATTCGGTGGCCCCAGCCTATGAAGAGGGGCCAATTCGACAAGTACACCGGGTTGAGTTAAGGGCAGTCCCGGAAGAGCAGCAGCGGGGACAAGAGGAGGTAACTCCGATAGTTCCTGAGCCCGACTCGTCTGAGTCACTATCCTCTGACGGGGATTCATCAGCCGGCTTAATAATTCTGCGCATGGGAGAGGAGCCCCAAGAAGCTCTTGAACCATCAATGTCTCCTATTCCGGATGAAGTAGAAGCACTACCGGTCCCGGACCTCCCACGACGCTCAGCTAGGTCTACAGCAGGCCAGCATGCTAACCTTCATCGACTCCCAAGGACAGTTGTGCTAAGGAGTGATGGAGGGTCCTTGGAATAGGACCATTATTTTGGCAGGGCTGCAGGCTGTCATCGTCGGGGCGCCGATTCATTTGGGGGGGGTGGATTGTAGCCCTGGCATGTTCGGCACTCCTGTGTGTGTGTGCGTAACGGATTAGGGCGGAGACAGGCAATCACGGGGGCAGCTGGGGTCCTGTGGTTCAGGTATTTAGGTAGACAGCCCGGGGTCCTTAGGGCAGGGCAGTGTGGCTAGGCTAACAGCAGAGCGAGTGACAGCTGTTTTTTTCTTGGTTTCCTACGTGTGTTCTTTGTTTTAGTACTGTTTGTTTTTATATTTTTATTTCTTTTGTCTCCGTGGTTTTGTGATTTGTACTCCTGTTTTATATGCTCAAAGGTGGTCGAAGTATGTACTGGGCTAACCGTGTGGAGTTGGGATATTGCTAATTTGGGTATCCACTAGTGTGATTTTTGCAGTGCAATGTAGAGTGAGTGCTATGTGCAATATAGTGTGTCACTGGTTTTAAAAATTCTTCACGTGTGGTAAGGATATCTTATATGGGACTCCCAACTCCAGCACTTTGCCCAGCAAGGTAGTGGTTTTTACTTTCTTTTATGGATCAAGCTGATACGAATACTGACAACTTCTGGGACAATTAATAAACTGTTTGACTTGTATTATTCTAAGGTGGTGTGGTCTGAGATTATTAAGGTACACGGAGCTTCCCCTCGCTCCAGGTCTAAACCCAGGGGTGGCGTAGTCTGGCAATAGATAACTTTGGGGCGCCACACATCGCTCCTCAACCAGCGTCTACCACCAGTGAAAACAGTCCAAGTCTGGCGATGCCCTTCAGAGTCACTTCTGAGAGTTATGAGATTTTAAGACCCCCATCTGAGGTGTTTGCTGACACATTGGATCTGTTCTCTGGAGTAATCGTGAACAGTGTGATGGACAAAGTGTCAGCGCTGTCTGATCATGAGTTGGATGCTGTGGATTCAAATGCTGAAGAGACACCTGAGAGTGACTCACACAGCTCTGACGAACTCAATACATCTCCTCCAACCATTTCCATGGATGCTCTCCATTGCTGCAATTGTGCAATATTACACAAAGTACAGGAGATGTCGTCCACTGGGGACCATGGACCTCCTCTCTTAATTGATGAGGACCAGGTCCAGAATGTGATGGATGTAATCAAAGGAATTTCAGTTCTTTTCTCTGCTGTCACAGTGGAAGATGGAGAACATGCTCTGAAAAAACTTCACCGCTCCATCACTGAAGCTGTGTACGCAGAGCTTCTCCAGAGAATGAGATCCAAAAATCAGCTCATTGAAGCTGTAAAATCTCAGAGTGAGCTGTTGACAGGATCTATTGCCATGTCCATCATCAGGGCAGTTAAGAGTGTAGACCCTAAAGACTCGTACCGTCCTGCATCGGTTCAGTCTGGTTCCTCTGCCTCTATCAAAGAGGAACCTTTGGTCTCCAGCCCAACCATTGACGATGTGATGTTACCAAGCCAAGACTCAAGCAGAGGCTTCATGTCGGACAGACAGCATCTTGCCGGCCTGACAACTTGGCTGGTCGCTCAGGTTCTGGCGCAGCCGGAAACCTGGGTGTACTAATGGATCTGAATTAAAGCCTGAAATTTGTTTTAGGTTTAAGATTAAATTCCCCAAGCAATGCAGGATGTCAGCCTTCGCTGTTTAATCCTAAATCCGTGTTTCTTTACGTGGACTGTACTCAACATGTAGCAGAAACAGTTTTAGCTGAACAAATGAAACAAAAAAGTCCTTTTGGTGGCTCAAAACCAGCTGGACTGCTGCTCAAAGCTGAAGCTGCCAGAAGATCTCAGATTTGGCCCTAATTCATCTTTAAATCTTTAAACTCAGGCTCTTCTTTGTATCTTGTGCATCTTTCAGACTTTCGGTTTAGACTTTGCACTTCTTTTCAGCTCATTTTAGTTTATTGTTTCCACCCTTATTTTATTGTATTGCTGTTGTTTTGCTTTTACTCATCGCTTTGTAAAGCACTGCCCTTTTAAAATAAACCCGTAATAAATACATTTACCTCCTGAAATCCTAAACCTTCAAAATCAGGACATGAGAGAAAAAGGTTTTTCCTTCTGTTTACATCAAAACTGTCTGTCTATCTATCTTTCTATCTATCTATCTGTCTGTCTGTCTGTCTGTCTGTCTGTCGTTCAGGTGAAATCACAGCAGATGAACCCTGTAAAATAACAATAGTGACCACTAAGTGCTGACAGCTTGCTGCTTGTAGTTCACGATGAAGGAAAATCACCCGAATGAACATGAACATCGTGAAGATTCTGACCACAGTATCACAGAAGGTCACTGTGAGTGTGTCCTATATTTCAAAATAGACACCAGTGACACGACTCCTGGGCACAACAACGTTCATCATATATTCATCAGATTTATTTGGCATTTGTTTATTTATAATTTATATTTCTCATAGTCCTGTATAGATTATCCATCCATCCATCCATCCATTTTCTAAGCCGCTTCTCCGTCAGGGTCCTGTATAGATTATTGTAGCTAAAATTGCAGAAAAATGTCTTTTTTCTTACTCCGATCTAAACACAGAGTGTGCTGTACATGCCCTGAGAAATCTGATCACTGGGCTAAAATCCAGCCTCTTTATCAGACTTCTTACTCGGATTTCTAGGCCTGACTCCGATCTAAGAAATCAGAGTGTGCTGTTTACAGGACCACTTGAATAATCAGATAACCGCAGAAATCTGATTATGATCGGATTACTGAGTGCAGGTAAGCGCACTCAATGAGTTCTGCCCCACCGTAAAGAAAGGCAGGAGGAAAGAATTGACCTTTTGCACCAGTTTTTGCTAAAATATAGTTGTACCTCTTCAAAAACAAGTGCCCCTCCAACTTTCGGCCTTCTTCTGAATCACTCATTAACCACGACCGAGCAGGCGTCCTGTTTGCTTTTGAGATTTGCTGAAACTCTTTGGAAAGATTTCAGAGTCATTTATTAAACTGGGTTCATCTCTGCAGCTGTCTGAGGGTTCCTGTTCCACCAGAGGGGGGTGGGGGGGATAATGCATTATATGTGCCATTGCACTAAAATCGCTTAGTCAAAGACCAAATGTCCCAGACGTAGCCGCGTTTGGTGTCTGAGGCTTATTTAGCTTTGGACTGGAGCTACGAGGCCAATGTAGCTACCATAGAAGCTTCTACCCACCAATTAGCATCATGGAAGCTGATAAATCAAGCACAAGGGTGATTTAGAAACATGGGTGGTTCCTCAAGGGTTCTTTGGTTCTATGTAGAACTATGAACACTCAAAAAACCATTTGCATGATCCTTTTTGAAAAGGGTTCTATATAAGACCAAAAGGGTTCTTCTATTATTATAAGCTTGACATCGTCAATAACAATAGAAGAACCCTTTTTGGTGCTATATAGAACCCTTTCACCTTTAATCATGTAAACGGTTCTTTGAGTGTTTACGGTTCTATATAAAACCATCGTCTTTACTAAAGAACCTTTGAAAGACCATCATTTCGAAGTGTTATTAGCAATGCTATTAGCATCATGGTAACTGCCTGCCTGTCGTTTTTCAGTTTTTGACCTCATTTGAAAATGACCGTTGTGCTTTACATTGTGTGTAAATTTTATGAGGGATGGACCAAAAGAAACGGCCCAAAACGACTCGGAAAGACGCCGGGTTCCATTGACTTACATTGAAGGTAAAGCAGGTTTTTCCTTCTCCTGTAAAGTTAGAATTTTGGTGATACAAGGTTTTCTTCTGACAACAGCGACATAAATATAGACTCTAAAGTTTATAGTTATAATATTATAGTTTTGCACTATTTCAAACGAACAGGTTTTGTAACGGTTATAAGTTATGAAAGAAAATCTTATATTACAAATGTGTTGTGTTTGCTTCTAGAACTTGATGAAACTTGAGAGTGAAATCATTCCGTTATTTACCCGTGCAAAACAGATCCACCCTGTTCCTTACAGCTTGCAAGGTGTTCCTTTCATCAAATGCTGCTGCTTTTTTCTCCAGACATAGCTTTGGTGAATGTGGCCGTAAAAGTTCCATTTTTCCTTCATCAATCCAAGCACTTCTTTCCAGATCTACATGTGGTTTCGCACTCTTCTCCTTGTGAGTAAAAGCTTCTTAGGGTTGACTCTTTCATGTAGAATGCATTTGGCACTTCCACTGTCATATTAGTTAAATTAGTTAGTGATACTTTTTTGATCCCACAACCAGGGAAATTCCACCTCCGCATTTAACCCATCCGTGAACTGAAACACCACATACACACTAGAGGGCAGTGAGCACACTTGCCCGGAGCGGTGGGCAGCCCTATCCACGGCACCCAGGGAGCAGTTGGGGGTTAGGTGTCTTGCTCAAGGACACCTCAGTCATGGACTGTCAGCACTGGGGATCGAACCAGCAACCTTCCAGTCACAGGGCCAGATCTCTAACCTCCAGCCCACGACTGCCCCATGTGTGGGGCTTCTTTGCCTTTCTAGTTAACACTTTATCTGAGAGCTTTCTAGGTCTTCCAGATCTTGCTTTGACTTCCACAGTTCCCCTTAACAGCCGTTTCTTTAAGACAAATCAGACACTGGAAATTACGACGTTGAAGCACTTTGACATCGTTTTACTTGTTTTTGTCCTGTCTACTGCTTTGTAGGCATCAATTAGCCCCACGGTGTGTTCGCACAAGGTTCGAAGAGTCAGAGAATTTATTACGGTGATGTAAATTAAAGATTCTCAAAATTAAAATGCCATGTATTATGCAGGATAAACCATAAATAAAGGCCTAGCACATTGGAGTAAGTGCCCTAAAACAAGCTTCTTCAGTAGGACGTAAGAGAGAAGACAAACACTTTATAGGGAGCGAGTGAACTTGTGAACCTTTCAAGGTCAATAGCCGAGATGGAAAAGTTCCAGCATGCGCTCGGCACAATGTTTTTTTAAAAAAAGGATTCAGACTAGACTTGGAGATAATGGTTCACACAAGACCCTATATGATAGACGTATGAAGGTCAATTTGGATATAATGGTGGTTTTGTGAAATCAGGAGATGACAAAAAGAGGTGGGGCGATGTCTCCCCACCTTCACCGAGGGTATAAAACATGTGTACAAATTCTGTATATTTGGGAGTGTCGTCCAACGGCCTTTGGAAAACATTCTCCATGCTCAAAAGGAATAAAGAACCTGCACTTCTGAATTCTGAAGAGTCTTCTCGTATTTCTTAGTTCGTTCGATTCTTTTTATTTTCTTTCAACAAACAAATTGAATTTGTTTTATTTTACAAACCATAGATAGAACTTAGGCTTGGTGGTCAAACAAGTGTCGAGGAACGACAAGCTGACCACTCTTGACCTGCCTAACCAGCCCTAACAAGTCAATTAATGAAGAGATCTTACAACTGGAAGAGTGTCCAAAATTTTGCACATGCCACAATAGCTAATTTAATCAAAAGGGCAGGTTTTCTTCAGTTAAACATGTTTAAGACATTTTGTCCACTTCTTTTCACTTTAAAAATCAATAAAATAAAATATTTGGCCATCGGTGCCCAAACCTATGCGTACAACTCTACAGTGCACCTATAATGTAGGTGTTTCTATTAAAGTGGCCAACGAGTGTAGCTCGTAAACTAATGTGACAGACTGGAGTGTTATCTAAAGTGCTGGGCCAATCATTGCCTGCTGACCCAGATAAGGCCCAGTGGGGCGGGTTAATCATTCTAGAGGAAGACTGACATAGTGGCTGTTCTATACGCTCGTCTGCAGAGCTTTTGGGGACGGGGGGTCCAGCCGAGCTGCTCGTGTCTGTGTGAGTGTTTTCTTGCACCCGAGACCACGACCATGGCCAAGTTGATCGAGTGCGTACCGAACTTCTCAGAGGGACGAAATAAAGAGGTAAAAATTGTAATTGACTGTTCCGGCAGCCACAGGTGTTCACTTTTAATGCCTTTTTGAAACGAGAGATTTGCATTAATTCAGATTTGCACATCTGCACTGCGTAAGCTACAAATATAAGCCTTTGAAACGTACAAATTCTTAAAGAAATGCATCAGGGCTGCATTACAGACACTGTAGTAATATAAAATAGTGTGTAATATGAAAGAAGACAAGATTGCTCTCTAAGGCTTTGGTGCCTTTAGGCTGCTCTGACACTCTGAACTGTTCATGCGACTAGTTACATGTTGTGAGTTGCCTGCAACATCATTTCTGCACAACTTGGCAAACCAATTAAAAAGTTACTTGCAATGCATCCACATGCATGGGTCAGACACAGCAGTGCAGCTGGAGTTTTTGGCTGAGAACAGTCCACCAACCAAAAATATCCAGCCGCGTCCTGTGGGCGGCGTCCTGTGACCACTGATGAAGGACTAGAGGATGACCAACACAAACTGTGCAGCAGCAGATGAGCTGTCGTCTCTGACTTTACATCTACAAGGTGGACCGACGAGGTAGGAGTGTCTAATAGAGTGGACAGTGAGTGGACACAGTGTTTAAAAACTCCACCAGCACAACACACTAACACACCACCACCACGTCAGTGTTAATGCGGTGCTGAGAATGACCCACCACCCAAACAGTACCTGCTCTGTGAGGGTCTATGGGGGTCCTGACCACTGAAGAACAGGGTAACAGAGTATCAGAGAAACTGTAGAACTACAGAGTGAAGCTATACATTAAGTGGAGCTGATAAAGTGGACAGTGAGTGTAGAGTGTAGTGTAGCGGTCCGAGTCCGGACCCAGACGCTGTCCTGTGCGGACCTGGACCTGTAACCGATAAACCATGGAGAACTGTTCATTTCGACGGGGTGGTCTTATTTTAATCGCCGTAGCTTTTCTAGCCTTTACAGTAGCTTTAGCAGCTGGGAGACTCACAGACCAATCACATGCACTGTAAACATCACATGACGCTACTCAGCCAATCAGATGTGTGCATTACGATGAGCTCTGAGACTGAGTGAGAGTGAGTGACGCCACACAGGGGAGGGACGAGGAGAGAAACAGCAGTCAGAGAAGAAAGTGAGTCAGAGGGAAGTTATTCCACATGACGTGATCTAAAAAGAGAAAACTGACAGTAAATGTTGTTGAAATCTGACCGAACTGGACTTTATTTGGTCTGATGTTCAGTAAATGTTGTTGAAATCTGACGGAACTGGACTTTATTTGATCTGATGTTCAGTAAATGTTGTTGAAATCTGACCGAACTGGACTTTATTTGATCTGATGTTCAGTACATGTTGGTGAAATCTGACCAAACTGGACTTTATTTGATCTGATGTTCAGTAAATGTTGGTGAAATCTGACCGAACTGGACTTTATTTGATCTGATGTTCAGTAAATGTTGTTGAAATCTGACCGAACTGGACTTTATTTGATCTGATGTTTAGTAAATGTTGTTGAAATCTGACCGAACTGGACTTTACTTGATCTGATGTTCAGTAAATGTTGTTGAAATCTGACCGAACTGGACTTTACTTGATCTGATGTTCAGTAAATGTTGTTGAAATCTGACCGAACTGGACTTTATTTGATCTGATGTTCAGTAAACGTTGTTGAAATCTGACCGAACTGGACTTTATTTGATCTGATATTCAGTTTGACTGTATAAGATGCTGATATTCCTACTCGGCTACTTCAGTTAACAGTGTATGGCACTGAGTCATGAAGTTAGACATGATGATGTTCTGACCTTCACTTGAGGAAATTCTCTCTAACTGGACCTTACTGAGTTTTAATTAAAGACCTCAGCCTTAGCTGATCAACAACACTCTTTTATTGCCAAATTATTGCTTTACCCACAACACCCACCGTGTTGAATGTGTTCACTGCTCCTATCCAGGTGATCGATGCCATCGCTAATGCCATCTCGGCCACTGAAGGCTGCAGCCTGCTGGACGTGGATCCTGGGTCGTCCACCAACAGGACGGTCTACACGTTCGTAGGCTCCCCGCAGGCTGTGGTGGAGGGGGCCCTGAACGCCGCCCGCACTGCCTTCACCATCATCGACATGACCAAACACACAGGTCAGCACATGCACCCATAGCAAAGCTAACTATGCTAGCAGTGCTGCCCAAACAGCCTCTTAAAACTGAAAAAAAGTATATACATGCAAAGATGCAGCCTTGAAAGCGGAATTTTCATGGAATTATCTTCCATCTTTACCTGCGCTACCATAATGCCGTTGTGTTTTTTTTTTCCAGGGAGGTCAGTTTAGCACCTGCACTGTCTGATTACGCTATGCTGTTGTAACACACGCAGAATATCTCTTGCTGTTATAATGTTGAAATAAGTGTGACAGATAATGGCTTTTATACTTTACACTGGTAACAGTCTGGAAGGTTCTTTTCTTTGGCATCCTTACCTTTCTTGAAAAAACAGAGAACGTAAATATCTTTTAAATGTCCCCTGTCCATGCAGCTCATATATGCATCATTTTTTAAATCATTGGTTTTGTGGTGTCATAAACACACATACATGTATATCTGAATGGTCATCTGGCAACAGTTTAGCACCTCCCATTCATGCTACAGTTATAAGAAGAGTTTTGGCATGGACTGCTTTTTAAATGAGCCACAATACACGGCAGTCAATGAGAACAGAGTTCATTTACATAGATCAGTCCTAAAGGCACTGTAACAACAGCAACTTTAAAAAGTTTACTTACAAGGGAGATTGGAAAATTATGACTGATTTATGTTATTTATGTTTTGAATTATGGCAGTTTTGCATACATAAAGCCACACAAAGGTTCTAAAAGGTCCTCAGGAAAAAAATATGAGAATAATTTAGGATATGGGCTCTTTAAAGAGTCGTAACAGCCCATGTTTTAATGTGCAGGTGAGCATCCTCGGACAGGCGCTATGGACGTGTGTCCCTTCATCCCCGTGCAGAACGCCAGCATGGAGGACTGTGTGAAGTGCGCTAATGAGTTTGGCCGGAGGCTGGCGGACCTGCTGCAAGTACCAGGTGAGATAAGCAAGATAATGCTGGTTGGCAGCACTTCAAATGACCGTGTTGTGTAAATGGATAAAGAGAAATCGGAAAATGGTCAGTTTGTGGTACATAAACCTACGGATTTTGAGTGGAAACAAAAATAAACTATAAGAAAAATAAAATCTCTCTCCCTCTCCTACTCTCAGTGTATCTCTACGGAGAAGCAGCAAGAACTGAGAGCAGAAGGTCTCTACCGTCTGTACGGGCCGGAGAATATGAAGCTTTACCAGAAAAGGTCAGGCTCTGTTTGAAAAAAACTGGCCACTTTATTAGAAACACCCACCTTGTACTTCTACTAACTGGCCACTTTATTAGAAACAGTGACCTTGTACTTCTACTAAATGGCCACTTTATTAGAAACACCCACCTTGTGTTTCCACTAACTGGCCACTTTATTAGAAACACCCACCTTGTGTTTCCACTAACTGGCCACTTTATTAGAAACACCCACCTTGTGTTTCCACTAACTGGCCACTTTACTAGAAACAACCACCTTGTACTTCTACTAAATGGCCACTTTATTAGAAACACCCACCTTGTGTTTCCACTAACTGGCCACTTTATTAGAAACACCCACCTTGTGTTTCCACTGACTGGCCACTTTACTAGAAACAACCACCTTGTACTTCTACTAAATGGCCACTTTATTAGAAACACCCACCTTGTGTTTCCACTAACTGGCCACTTTATTAGAAACACCCACCTTGTGTTTCCACTAACTGGCCACTTTACTAGAAACACCCACCTTGTGCTTCCACTAACTGGCCACTTTATTAGAAACACCCACCTTGTGTTTCCACTGACTGGCCACTTTACTAGAAACAACCATCTTGTGCTTCTACTAACTGGCCACTTTATTAGAAACAGCGATCTTGTACTTCTACTAAATGGCCACTTTATTAGAAACACCCACCTTGTGTTTCCACTAACTGGCCACTTTATTAGAAACACCCACCTTGTGTTTCCACTAACTGGCCACTTTACTAGAAACAACCACCTTGTACTTCTACTAACTGGCCACTTTATTAGAAACACCTACCTTGTGCTTTTGTTTAACATCATAAATAAAAATGTATCTCTCTCTTACAGCTGAAGAAGAGTGAGTGGGCTCCAGATTACGGTCCTGCTGCCTTCGTCCCTTCATGGGGCGCCACTGTGACCGGCGCTCGAAAGTTCCTCATTGCTTACAACGTGAACCTGCTGAGCACCAAAGAACAAGCGCACAGAATCGCTCTGGACATTCGAGAGCAGGGCAGAAGCAAAGATCAGGTACTTTCAGAGGCCGCTTTATTAGAAACACCTATGTTGGACGTCCACACTGTTCACTTTACTGATTTAGAGCAGTGGTCACCAACCACCCTCGTGGAGATCTACTCTCCTGCATTTCACCTCCAACCCAAAACTAACACACCTCATTCAGCTCATCAAAGACTTCTGAAAGCAAGTCAAGTGGGTCTGATTATGATTGGTGCTAAAGGAAGGTGGATCTCCACGAGCTGGATTTGTGACCAGCCCAAGAACAAGAGCTTCAACAGAGCTTCTGATAATACACTGCAGACGTCTCCATCATCTTACCAAGGAAGCTCTTCTTATAAAATGCTGTGTGTGTTTTTAGCCAGGCACTTTGAAGATGGTGCAGGGGATGGGCTGGTACCTGGACGAATCTAACCTGGCGCAGGTGTCCACCAACATCCTGGACTTTGAACAGACGCCTCTCCACAGTGTGTATGAGGAGATCTGCAGGGATGCCAGGGTGGGTTTCTTTCCCTGGCACACATATCTGAGCCCAAGCATCCAGATTCATTGCTTATCCACTGTGACTTGGATTCAGATTCAGTGCTGTTTCAGTGTGAACGCTAACTGGGTTTCTGTGATCAGGAGCTGAATCTGCCGGTGGTCGGCTCTCAGATTGTGGGCCTCATTCCCTTGAAAGCGGTGCTGGATTGCGCCGACTACTACATCCAGAGAGATAAACTCTTTGTCGTCGAAGAGGAACACAAAGTTCGGCTGGTGAGAACCGGACGATCACAGAGGATCACCCTCAACTTCAAACCCTCCACCATGCTAATTCACTGTTAGCTGCATTAGCATTTGTTGGGCCTCCGTTAGCTTTTCTCACTTAGGCTCTTTTCACTGTGCTCAGGTCATCAGCAAACTGGGCTTGGACTCTCTGGGACCCTTCGCCCCTAAAGAGAGGATCATAGAGTGAGTCACTTCTTTAATGTTACACAGTAAGTGGCCAGAGTGGCCAAAGGTAGGTGTTTTGTAATACTGTTCATGGTGAGCTTAGTTAGCATACAGCAGTAGCCTGGCCCTAGTAGTAGACCCTAACTTTGCCTGTAATCCTCACTCTTACCCTAATTTACAGAATATTCCCCCTGTTCTAAAGTAGCTAACAGATAAACTTACACCACACCAATTAGCATCGTAGACAAAAAGGGACAAAAGTACATTCTATAGTTAAAACAGTGGCAGCACCACTGAATCCTGTCTGCAGTTTTGTCCGTGTTTATATATAACAGTCAGTTACGGCCACGCGAGCTGATTGGCTGAGAGGCGTCTAACTGTACTGTTATTTCACCAGAACATCACAAGTTTATTCACAAACACTGCATCACTCCACTGAGATGCTGTTGCTAAGCAACGACTCTCACAGCTGTAGGAGACGCTCAAGCCATTTGAACGTTTTCACTTCTTACTTTGCCTCAAACAGGAAACGGACACTGTTAAGGTCACATCTGACCGACAGCCGATTTGGTCCGACTCTGAAGACGAGACGACGCTAAATTCCCAAACGGTCAGTCGGTCTGTGTGGAGCTGGAGAACGAATTGCCGGCTGAGCAGCGAGTGGGCGGAGCTCGTTACTCTGACGTAGCAACGAGCTGCTCGTTAAGGAGCTATAATTAGGAGGAAGGAACTGAACATTAAAACATATTAAAGCCGCGTTCATGGCCAGTTTATTCATTTCTTACTGTATTTATTTAACTGCTGTATTAAAGCAGTAGAGCACTCGAGGAGGGAGTTATCACCAATAACATCACGGCTGGGATGATCTACGGACACCAGATCACAGCCGGGATGCTATTTCTTGATGAGATGCTCCCTCTGTGTTCTACTGCTCAAGTATGACAGCCAGTCTATTTTATATCACTCAATGCTGAGTTTACATGTTAGTGGTAGGCTAAACATTCCATTGTTTCCAATGGAGCAGGGATGGAAAATTCTGCCACAAGAGCAGAACAAGAGCTCAATTTTCCTAGCATCTGTTGTCCAGTGTGCCAGTGAAATAAACTCTTTTTTTAAAACATTTTTATTTTTTATATTGGCCTAGCGTGCCAGCTTTCGGTTATGCTTGCTTTAGCTAAGCTTCTCTGAGTCTGAAACTGTTTTGCGTGGGCGGGGCCAGAGATGCAGCCTTGTGATTAGTCAGGGGGAAGCTTATAGATGCCAAGATTAGGGCCACTAGTATAGCAGACACACCTCAGTCTTACCACACCAGTCACATCTCCAGGCTGTGCAGCACAACCACTACTAAAACACCGGAGAGTTGGACGGACGGCAGAGGCGGGCAGACAGAGATGGCCGTTCTGTGGCCCACAGACCTACAGACTTTTTAAATGGCCCCTTTAGCGGTTGAGTTTGACACCCCTGGTTTAAAGCAAGTGTGTGGTGATTGTGTCATGCAGTTTTTTGCACTTCTTTATTGCTAAACAACTCATCTAACACATGATTGGCTGGTGCTGTGTGCAGGTACATGGTGGAGTCCAGTCAGGACGAGGGAAGGCTGGTGTCTCTGTCCCTGCAGCAGTTTGTCCGCAGTGTTGGTGCCAGAACAGCGGCTCCTGGCGGAGGATCTGTTTCTGCAGCCATCGCTGCCATGGTAACACGGCCTAACTATCACTGACATCCTTCTCATTCGTTGCCATGGTAAAGAAATATAACTATCACATCCCTCACAACTGCTGCTATGGATGTGAAGCCCAAATGTCCCTCTCAGGCCCTGCTATGGTAACAAGACATAACTATCAAATCCCTCTCAACTGTTCCCATGGTAACAAGGCCCAACTGTCCCATGAAGGGTGATCCTTGTCAATCGCTGCCAAAGTAATGAAGCTTAACTATCACATCTCTCTCAATCGTCGGTATCATCAGTCAATGTCACATCCCTCCCGATCACTTGCTATGGAAACAAGACCTAACTATCACATACCTCTCAATTCTTGCCATGGTAAAAAGACCTAACTATCACATCCCTCTCAGTTGCTGCTATGGAAACAAGGCCTTACTATTGCATCCCTCTCAATGACTGCCATGGTAACAAGGCCTAACTATTGCATCCCTCTCAATCACTGCCATGGTAACAAGGCCTAACTATTGCATCCCTCTCAATCCCTGCCATGGTAACAAGGCCTAACTATTGCATCCCTCTCAATCACTGCCATGGTAACAAGGCCTAACTATTGCATCACTCTCAATGACTGCCATGGAAACAAGGCTTTACTATTGCATCCCTCTCAATCACTGCCATGGTAACAAGGCCTAACTATTGCATCCCTCTCAATCACTGCCATGGTAACAAGGCCTAACTATTGCATCCCTCTCAATCCCTGCCATGGTAACAAGGCCTTACTATTGCATCCCTCTCAATCACTGCCATGGTAACAAGGCCTAACTATTGCATCCCTCTCAATCCCTGCCATGGTAACAAGGCCTAACTATTGCATCCCTCTCAATCCCTGCCATGGTAACAAGGCCTTACTATTGCATCCCTCTCAATCACTGCCATGGTAACAAGGCCTAACTATTGCATCCCTCTCAATCCCTGCCATGGTAACAAGGCCTTACTATTGCATCCCTCTAAATCACTGCCATGGTAACAAGGCCTTACTATTGCATCCCTCTCAATCCCTGCCATGGTAACAAGGCCTTACTATTGCATCCCTCTCGATCACTGCCATGGTAGCAAGGCTTAACTATTGCATCCCTCTTGATCACTGCCATGGAAACAAGGCCTTCCTATTGCATCCCTCTCAATCACTGCCATGGTAACAAGGCCTAACTATTGCATCCCTCTCAATGACTGCCATGGAAACAAGGCCTTACTATTGCATCCCTCTCAATGACTGCCATGGTAACAAGGCCTAACTATTGCATCCCTCTCAATCACTGCCATGGTAACAAGGCCTAACTATTGCATCCCTCTCAATCCCTGCCATGGTAACAAGGCCTTACTATTGCATCCCTCTCAATCACTGCCATGGTAACAAGGCCTAACTATTGCATCACTCTCAATGACTGCCATGGAAACAAGGCCTTACTATTGCATCCCTCTCAATCACTGCCATGGTAACAAGGCCTAACTATTGCATCCCTCTCAATCACTGCCATGGTAACAAGGCCTAACTATTGCATCCCTCTCAATCCCTGCCATGGTAACAAGGCCTTACTATTGCATCCCTCTCAATCACTGCCATGGTAACAAGGCCTTACTATTGCATCCCTCTCAATCCCTGCCATGGTAACAAGGCCTTACTATTGCATCCCTCTCGATCACTGCCATGGTAGCAAGGCTTAACTATTGCATCCCTCTTGATCACTGCCATGGAAACAAGGCCTTACTATTGCATCCCTCTCAATCACTGCCATGGTAACAAGGCCTAACTATTGCATCACTCTCAATGACTGCCATGGAAACAAGGCCTTACTATTGCATCCCTCTCAATCACTGCCATGGTAACAAGGCCTAACTATTGCATCCCTCTCAATCACTGCCATGGTAACAAGGCCTAACTATTGCATCCCTCTCAATCCCTGCCATGGTAACAAGGCCTTACTATTGCATCCCTCTCAATCACTGCCATGGTAACAAGGCCTAACTATTGCATCCCTCTCAATCCCTGCCATGGTAACAAGGCCTAACTATTGCATCCCTCTCAATCCCTGCCATGGTAACAAGGCCTAACTATTGCATCCCTCTCAATCACTGCCATGGTAACAAGGCCTAACTATTGCATCCCGCTCAATCACTGCCATGGTAACAAGGCCTTACTATTGCATCCCTCTCAATCCCTGCCATGGTAACAAGGCCTTACTATTGCATCCCTCTCAATCCCTGCCATGGTAACAAGGCCTTACTATTGCATCCCTCTCGATCACTGCCATGGTAGCAAGGCTTAACTATTGCATCCCTCTTGATCACTGCCATGGAAACAAGGCCTTACTATTGCATCCCTCTCAATCACTGCCATGGTAACAAGGCCTAACTATTGCATCCCTCTCAATGACTGCCATGGAAACAAGGCCTTACTATTGCATCCCTCTCGATCACTGCCATGGTAGCAAGGCTTAACTATTGCATCCCTCTTGATCACTGCCATGGTAACAAGACCTTACTATTGCATCCCTCTCAATGACTGCCATGGTAACAAGGCCTAACTATTGCATCCCTCTCAATCACTGCCATGGTAACAAGGCCTAACTATTGCATCCCTCTCAATCCCTGCCATGGTAACAAGGCCTTACTATTGCATACCTCTCGATCACTGCCATGGAAACAAGGCCTTACTATTGCATCCCTCTCGATCACTGCCATGGAAACAAGGCCTTACTATTGCATCCCTCTCGATCACTGCCATGGTAGCAAGGCTTAACTATTGCATCCCTCTTGATCACTGCCATGATGATAAGTTCAACTACTGCAACCCTTCCAACTTCTGCCATGGTAACAAAGCCTAACTATCACATCCTTCTAAGTCATTGCTTTAGTTAAGAAACCTTTCACATCCCTCTCAATTATTGCTATGGCAACAAGGCCTAACCAACACATCTCTCGTAATCACTGCCATCCTAACCAGACTTAGCTAACAAATAGCTACAAATCATCAGGTCGTGTCCTCTCTGTCAGGGTGCGGCTCTGGGCTGTATGGTGGGGCAGATGACATACGGAAAGCGTCAGTTCGAGGCTCTGGATGGTGTAATGAGGAAACTCATCCCTCCATTCCACCAGGCCATGAACGACCTACTGCTGACTGTGGATGCTGACAGCACCGCCTTCAACAGCTACATGGTAAACACCAACGTCTTCAGAATTGTCCATACTGTATATAATAATAAAAAGCATTGTTGATTATAATTGATGATAATTATCACACCACAGAATTCTGTTATTTATAATTATCATAATAATGATCATTGTTATAATACCATTATTATAATTTACCAACATGCATGTTTTATTAGTGACTGAACGTAATTACTTCAGGTACAGTACTGTGCAACAGTCTGAGACCACCCTTCATTTACTTAAATTCCTGTCAAAAAAGTGAAAAAAAAACATGAGTTTTCCAAATCTGAGAAAAAAAGCGACTCCTGACAACCACCTGGAAGAACTCGTCGCCCCCAAAACTGCCTCCATCAGATAAACAGCAATGAAAGCTTTGATCTCTGAGAGAGAGGAGAAGATCAAGCTGCTTCAGATCTGAAAACATCCACAGGTGTTTCTGTCCATCCTTCCTCTGTGAGAAGACCACTCAGCGCTGTGGGTCTGAAAGGACGTGTAGCTGATCAAGAAGAACCTCACTGAGAAAAGGAGACGGACACATCAAACAAAGAAGCTGAACGACGGACTGACCGCCTCAGATTCCAGACCTCAGCACCACTGAATGGGTTTGATTACTTCAGAAAATCATTAACCAGCTTCTAAGACTGACTTATTTAGTAGTTGAATAACTTGTACTTAATGACCATTTTGACCATGAGAAATTGAATAAATGGTGGTCTCTGATTTTGTCATGGTATTGTATGGATGTATATGAAGGTCTGTGCACTGTTTTGTATATATATATATATATATATATATATATATATATATATATATATATCGCTGTTGTTGGAAGAAAACGCATCTCCATTTTTGTCATTTTTCAGTTTTTGACATAATTTGAAAAACCCTGTTGGCCTTTACACTGTATGTAAATTTCATGATGAATGGACAAAAAGAAACGGCCCAAAATGACTTGGAAAAAATTCTGGTTCTGTTGACTTACGTTAAAAGTAATGTAGGTTTTTTCCTTCTCCTGTAAAGTTACCATTTTGGAGTTACGAGGTTTTCATCTGATGACAGTGATTTAAAATTTTTATATATATATATATATATAATGTATGCATGCCTGTTTACAGCTATTAACTCATCTCTCAATAATTCCAGGCTGCCTTAAAAATGCCCAAAAGCACACCGGATGAAATGAAAAGGTATGAAAACACTGTAAACCTGTAGTTTAAAAGTCATAAGCACAGTCGTGAAAAATAACGATAAAACTGCTAAATGTGTGTCAATGGGAAACTTCATTTCTTGTCATGTAGTATTATTACAGTACATTTATTGACGGTTGCAATTAACTGCTACATTTTTGGGGGGCAGTGATAAACAGTTATGAATAAACAGTTATGCTGTGGATTCACTGGCTAGATGCTTCATTTTGTCCCACTTTTATCTGGACCTCATAAAAACAGGCTTCAAAACTCACCAGCTACAATCTTCAGCACCATCTAGTGGACAGAAGTTCCATTGTGCTGTAGAACATTAGGTCTAAGGTCACTTTTCAAGCTCTAATCAGAGCGTGTTGGACTGCAGGAGGGAGGAGGCCATGCAGGACGGACTGAAGAAAGCGGTGGGTGTTCCGCTGTCCCTGGCTGAGAAGGTGACCGCACTGTGGCCGGCGCTGAAGGAGATTGTCTGTTACGGCAACGTGGCCTGCAAATCAGACGCCCAGGTGAGAGAGGGCGAGAGAAAGAGCTGTAGATGGTGCATGCAAAATAAAATTAAAATTAAAAGTGATGAGTCCATTGTCCAGTTCGCTGAGGTGGTTGGTTAGTGTAGTGGGTAACACCTCTGCCTTCTATGTTGGAGACTGGGGTTCAATCCCCCACCTGGACAGGCGCCCTACTATATACCAATAAGAGTCCTTCCTTGGGCAAGACTCCTGACACCACCTTCGCCTACCTATGTATAAACAAGATCAAACTGTAGTCGCTCTGGATAAGAGCGTCTGCCAAATGCCCTAAATGAATTGTCTTGTAGTAGTGATAGACTGGACTTTTAATCCCAACAGTCATTATCTTTATATATTTCCGTCCCCACCTTTCATTTTATGTGTTGAAATTTGCACCACTTGCAAATTTGTCTCCACCACATTCCTTGGTTCTCTCATGCAGTGTAAGCTTGAGCAGAAACCATCCAGCCCTCCCTCTCCGTCTACAGTCATACGATCTATTAGCGCTCAAATCACTTTTATAAGCATCATTGAAAGGGAGGAAACCCACACCAGCAGGATCTCTCTAACGCATGTATGTTTGTGGTTACAAATTTCATGTATATGAGGTATAATTAAATGATTGATGTTACAAACTGCATTTATATGGAGTTCAAGGTTTTGTCTGACTAGGTCCTGAACAGCTTAGCAGACCTGCTGACAAGCTAATAGGCTAACAGACTCCTCCAGCAGTATTCCGAGTTAGGCTTCGCTGAAAGACTCCCTGTATGAATGCAATCTGAATGTTTGTTACAAGCTTGAAAATGTCTGGATAAGCAGAATTAAACCCTGTGTGGGAAGTGAGCACCACTGCTAGCTTATCGCTAACGAAACACTGGGCTTCCTATAGAGGTGTTAGTGCATATCAGCATTGTCGTGGTGGTACTTGTGAACACTCCACAACGCAGGGGGGCAGTCGTGGGCTGGAGGTTAGGGATCTGGCCCTGTAACCAGAAGGTTCGATCCCCAGGGCCGACAGTCCATGACTGAGATGTCCTTGAGCAAGACACCTAACCCCCAACTGCTCCCTGGGTGCCGTGGATAGGGCTGCCCACCGCTCCGGGCAAGTGTGCTCACTGCCCCCTAGTGTGTGTGTTCACTAGTGTGTATGTGGTGTTTCACTTCATGGATGGGTTAAATGCAGAGTTGGAATTTCCCTGGTTGTGGAATCAAAAAAGTATCAAAAAAAAAAAAAAACGGGTGGAAACTGCATTTGATGGTTGTGGTGAAACACAGTGCTGAACAGGAGGCCTTTATGTGTGACTCTTCTGATGAGCAGGTCGCGGCGAAAGCTCTGGAGACGGCTGTGTACGGCGCCTATTACAACGTCATCATCAACCTAAAAGACATCACTGACCAGTCCTTCAGGAGCACCGTGAGTGAACATTTAGCCATGTTGGCTGTAAATATGTCTCAGTAGGTGCTGATGTGCCAGTATAAGCTAAAAATCTAATATAAATGAAAACGCAGACTTGCTTTGCTCTGCTTTGAGCTTCAGCTCAGCTATAGCTGCTTTTCTCGCATCTCCAGCAGGAAACTTTTCCACAAAACTAGACCAGTTTCTTGTAAAACGCCTCTCAATGATCGACTTTTTACGAGGCTTTTTACGAAGTCGCATCTCATTCGTTCGAACTGTCCCGTTCCGCCTTAAACGGTGCCCGAGGTGCCAGAATGACTGACTTCAGCTTCACGACTTTTTAGTGTTTCAGTTTCTCACTGCAGATTAAACGTATCAGGAAACCAGCTGGAGTGACTATAAACACTAATCCGTCCATTCGTCTCCAAATCATCGATGTCCATCTTAAATCTCTCTCTTTGCCGTTTCGTAGCTACTAGCTGGGCGAGACTGTCGTCTGTGTTGCTATGGTGACCAGCCGTCTGCGCTGATCTTCAGGGTTAAAGGGTGAATCAGCAGTTCTACATTAACTCCAGCGTTTAAGACCATTTACTGTTAAACTGTGTTGAAGGATCAGCAGAGCTTTATTTTACTGTAGAGGAGGATTATTTTATTATTACCTACTGATCTGATTCAGCTGTGGAGCCACGACAGGGCAGGAAAAGAGCCGCATGGGGCTCCACAGCCGCATGTTGACGACCCCTGTGTTGGCACGTGTTGTTATATGTGACCTACTTCACTGCACTGAGCTTTGCAGTGCTACAGCTCTGTGCTGTTTCAGGCTAGATTCCTTACAGGGTTGAGCTGAATTCATTCCTTTTCTCTTTCCGATATCCAGTCCAGTTTTCTGCTGATACTGGCTCAGTGCTAGTTGAGTTACATCCGTGCGCTGCTGCCTGTTATGTTTCAGTGCTTGCTGTTTTCTATTGGGATGATGTGTTAACACTCTCGTGTACGTGTTGTGTCTGGTGTCAGGTGGAGGAGAAGGCGTCTGCACTTCTGAACGAGGCGAGAGAGAGTGTTGCGGCGGTGCTGGAGGCTGCAGACCGACGCCGCTGAGCACTCCTGCCTACAGCCGCCGAATACCCAACAATGAATGCTACCTGGGGCAGATCAGGGCACAAGCTTACACAATCATAGCAGTTTTTCAGCAAGATTACTAAAGCTTTGCACGGCTGCACGCCTCGGCTACAAACAAGCACCGACTGGTAATGAACAACAGCCAAAAGCAGGAAAGCACAAGCGCTACAACTCACACCGTGGATGGAGTTCGCTGCAACCGTCCTCATGCAAATAACTCATGTTTAAATATGGCATTGTCATTATTGCATATCGCTAAAACTATAATAACTGTTCTTTTCTTTTGGTCCATTTATCCACGACATTTACACACGACATAAACGGCAACTCGCAGTTTCAAATTGCAGCGATAGTAAAGACCAAAACGGAGATACGAGCAACATAATAACAGCTGGTGTCTAATGGAGAGCATAATGGTGTCTAATGGAGAGCATAATGGTGTTTAATGGAGAGCACATTGTCATTTCGCTAATAAAAGCATAAATCATAAAAGTCAGACCACTGATTTTTCTTCTCGGTGTGAAGCCCACTCACAACAACACACACAAAAGTATTGGGACACCACCTCCACGTCACACCTACAGGAGCTTCTACGAATCCCATTCTAAACCGGTAGGCAACAATATGGATCTGGTCCGCTTTGCAGCTCTAACAGCTTCCACTCTTCTGGGAAGCTTCCACAAGATTTTTGGAGAGAGTCTGATGTCTGGGGGAATTCTTGCCCTTGGGCTCTGTAGCCTAATAGCTAAACCAATGCTAAGTTAGCCAATCGAGCTACATATCCGAACGCCTCTGAACAGGTTTAACTTTGCCTCTCTGTCTCTTCTGCTGGACTTCCTCGGAGCTGGATCGTTATCATCTAAACTCGTGCCGGTGCTTTTAGTTCAGCCAGAGTCCAGCATTCGGTGTGCTCTAGCTAAGCTAATAGCTAAGGCTAACCAGCGCCACTCTCCTGATGGTCTGACATTCATTGAATAGTGCAACATCGCGTTGATCTGGTGGTTCCTGTAACGAGGCGGCCGAAAAGCGTCCTTCTTCTCGTGTGTCACGTGAGACACTTTAGAGCAGGGCGTCAAACTCAACCAGGAAAAGGGCCGTATTGGAAAATCTCATCGAATCTGTGGGCCGGAGAAAAAATGTGAAGTTCATTTGTAATCGATGTTGCGCTACAACCAGAACCGGACGCTGTTTATTCACAATGCGCCAAAACGTCAGCAGTAAAATACAGGCACTGAAATATTACATGAATACTTGAAATATTCCAAGTTTAACCCTTGGACTCGTCCCCCGGCATCCCTTCTTAGCTGCGCGTTCATTAAGATTGGGCTCAGTGTCTGAGCTGCTGAGCTGACGTTCAGTGTTAACGTTGGTTGACCTGCAGCTGAGGTGCATTCTGGTGATGTGACTGGTGTGGAATTGAGGTGTAACTGCTGTCCCATAGACTGTTTTTGGGGTAGGAGAGTCAGAGCACATCACACCACAGTGCTTGCTGGGGGCTGTAGTGCAGCGCGCTGTGAAACAGGTTGATATTAATAGAAACTGAAAATGCTAGGCTTGTGAGGTGGGCCGGGTCAGGCCCACAGGCCTTGTGTCATGAGTGTCATGAGGAGGCGCTATTTTTTGGTGAAACTGCAGGTTGCACGAATTGAAAACCAGGGAACGCGAAGAAATGAAGGCGAGCGGTGAAGTAAAACAGCTGATTCGTTTTAAAAGACTTAAGAGAATAAAATCAGGTTTTACTCAGATTCCACGGCACGGAGCCACTTTTGGGCTGCGAGGAGAAAAGTGCAGTGGATGTTTGTGAATGACAAGAAATAACAACAAAGAGCAACCTAAACTTTATACAGTAGAAGTTTAAACTGTAAATACAGTAAAATTAGCTTTAAAAACCCCCAAAAAAATCCCTAAAGAAAGAATGAAATCAGCATTTATCTCACTGAGACGGCAGGGGGCGGCCTATTCAAGAAACCTGCAGTGATTTGGCTCCATCTGGTGGTCAATACTGCACACTGCAGTAAAGCCGGACAACACAAGCCAAAATGAACAAACCCTTACTGCAGGTGCCACGTTTGAAAAGATTCACAATAAAAAAAACAAACAAACTCAGCTTTTACGCCAATATCTCCGCGTTTTTGTTACAGGCGACGTCTGTCTGTCCGTCTGTGCACAGTAGCTCTCCCTCCCTCACTAGGAGCGAGTCCATCACCGTCCACTGAGCCAATCGTGGCTTGTCCAGCAGCGGGAGATCCGAGTCTGCACTATAAAGCCCGGCGGAGAGGAGCCGAAGCCCCTTCAGACTCTCTGCGCTCCGGTGCGTAAAAGTGGCCTCTGAGCAAAAAGGAAGGACATGAAGGCGCTCCTCCTCCTCGTCGTCTCCCTCTTGACCCTGCTGACCCTCGCACGGGGTCAGAGTCAGAGTCCCACGGCCGCGGAGGACGGCGAGCAGTGCTCCACGTGCGAGTCGAGGCAGCAGAGCAAGCTGATGCGCCTGCGCTCCATCAAGGCGCAGATCCTGAGCCTGCTGCGCCTCGAGCAGGCGCCCAACGTCAGCAGGGAGGCCGTGAGGCAGCTGCTGCCCAGGGCGTCGCCGCTGCTCGAGCTGCTGAGCCAGTACGAGCAGAAAGGAGGAGTGGCCGACGACGACGAGGAGCAGGCCACCACCGAGACCATCATCGCCGTGGCCACGGAACGTAAGCGCAAGCGCTTTTACGCACGGCTTTTACGCATCTTTCTGATGTCCTTGGCTTCTTTAATCAGACGTGTAGCCTTCTTACTGTCGTAGCACTATACTACATTAAAATGATTACATCCCTGCCGAAACGGGACCATTAGAAACCATTAGAAAACGGATTCCAGTAGAGACCAGTAATACCTTTAGATCCCATTAGGAAACCATCAAATGCAGTCAGAATCAGCTGTTAGTACCATTAGAGTCCTTTACACTGTGAGTTCAACCCATTACAAAACCACATTACAAAACCAGTAGGAACCAACAGAAACACTTAATGGTTTCTGTGTTTTATATTTATGATGTTTTTATAAATCTATAATTAATTACTGCATTAGTTATATAATAAACCGCATTCCTTGCCAGGAAGACCAGCACATGTTGACTTGTTGGTCATGCTGGTTGACCAGCTAACTCAGCACCACCCTGCTGAAAAAAAAACATTGTGTTTCTGATGGTTCCTGATGGTTTTGTAGCGTGTTTTTGGCTTTTTTAATGGGTTGATCTCACAGTGTAAAGGATCCCAATGGTGTAACAGGTGACCGTGGCTGATTCTAAATGCATTTGATGGTCTCCTAATGGGAAGTAAATGTCTTCTACAGGCAATTAGAGGTCTCTAATGGAAACCATGAAGCCAGTCCCTGTTTCGTTAGGTTTCTCTCCAAATGGTTTCTAGTGGTCCTTTGTATACATGCATATATAATCTGCATACGTTACACAATAAACTGCAATCCCTGCTAGAAAAAACAACAAAGACCAGCAAAACCTGCATATCGAATCTCCAATTTTGACATTTTTCAGTTTTTGACGTCATTTGAAACGACCTGTTCTTCTTTACATTGTGTGTAAATTTCATGATGAATGGACCAAAAGAAACGGCCCAAAATGATGTGGAAAAAAATCTGGTTCCATTGACTTCCATTAAAAGTAAAGGAGGTTTTTTCCTTCTCCTGTAAAGTCACCATTCTGAAGATATGAGGTTTTGATCTGACAACAGCGATATGTTGTGTTTTGGATGCTGGCATGCTGGTCAACCAGTATGTCTATACTGGGTGACCAGCTAAACTTGCACTAGACCAGCACTCAAGCAGCATAAACCAGCTTAGACCAGCACGAAATGCTGTTTTTCTCAGCAGGGTTTGCATTTGATTTACATTCTCTTGTCAACTGACAGTTTCTCATTTCTGAGAAGATTTGTTGGTTTAGCTCTGGAGTTCATGGACATTTTCACCAGTAAGAATTAATAATAAAAGTGGAAAATTATGACAATAAAACCTACATTTGGTGTCTACATGGCTGATTTGACAGACCCTATAAAATTCACCCTGTCAGTGAAATCACGGCATTAAACGCCATTGAACTAAAGCAGGTGCTAGCTAGCGTTAACTAAAGCTGGAGGCCTGCAATTTGATCCAGTACTGAAGCTGAAGTACTGAATCCAGTACTTGACACACCATAGTGCACTATTTCTGCAATAGGTAGCTACATACCTTTTAAATTCACTGCCGCCGTGAACGTAGTTCCACCTTAAATTCAGTGCCGCCTTAATTTTAGTGCTACCTTGAATGGAGCTCCACCTTAAATTCTACGCCACCTCTTAAATTGAGTGCTATGTTAATTGCGGATCCGCCTTAAATTCAGTGCCACCTTAAATGTAGTGCCACCTTAAATTCACTACAAACCTAACTGCACTTCCATCGTAAATTCAAGGCTACCTTTGTGCCGTTTCCTATGGGAAAAAATATCGTCTTTGAACGATAATTTTCCGAACACCTTACGTAGGAAGCAACCCACAAGCAACCTACTCTAGGATCTTACGGTCCTGCAAGGTTTTGTGGTTCTAGCTCGAAAACTGTGGGAGGAGCAGCATTTACTTTTTTGAGTATAGATTAATAATAATAAGATAATAATAATAAGATAATAATAGTAATAATAATAAGGTTACGAAGTTTTTCAAGCCACCTTAATAATCAAGTTGGCTATTAGCTTAGCTCGCTAGCTTAGAACTTTGACTACAAAGTTACAGTGATGACCTAAAGTCACAGAATGTCCTGAAACTGCAGGTCTAGAACCGTCAGGTCAGCAGATGGACGTTACTCTGCGGGACGCTGCCCAAAGTTGATTCCTCTTGCTCTGCTCTGTTTTCAGCGCAAGGCGCTGCACAGGGAAATAGCGCGCCGCGCTGCTGCCTGTTCTCCCTGAGCCCGAAGATCCTGCCAGACAAAATCGTGAAGGCCCAGTTGTGGTTCCGTCTGCGAGTGGGCCACGATGCCACCACCGTGTCCATGCAGCTGTCTCGCCTTAGCAGCCGCTCCAGCATCCGCTCGCTGCGCCTCTCCGTGAACGCGCAGACCAACCCGTGGCAAAGCATCGACATAAAGCAGTCGCTGCAGGCCTGGCTCGAGCGGCCCGAGAGCAACTTCGGCATCGAGATCAAGGCCGTGGACGCCGACGGGAAGGACTTGGCCGTCACTTCTGCCGAATCAGGAGAGGAGGGCCTCGTAAGGCAGTTTTGTTTTGTTTTAACGATTTCTGGGAACTAAAAAAAGCACAAGTGGGAGTTTTAGTTGAACTCTGCGAGTCTTCTTAAGTTGTGGTTGGAAACAAAAGGGTTAACATCTCGGAACGCCTGATGGTCAAATCCGAGTTTTTCTCAGTGCTAAAAGTAGATTTAGGCAAGCTAGATCTCCCAATAGTTTAGGCCTTCAGAAGCTGGACTGATGGTGTTACAGGTTCAATTGTATACCAACATAATTAGGAAGTGACGAAGGAATCAACCAGTCATGTTTTCATTTACAACTTTACTGGTTTTATGAGAAAGAACATCAGTCTAGGCCCTCTGGAAGTTCTGACTGTGAATGCGAGTCATAGTCAAAGTAGGTTCCTGTGAAGTGTTAGGAATGGAGAACAGTGGTGGCAGCTCTATGCCAGAACTCTTTACTGAAGAATCTCTGTAAAACTGATAAATACAAGGAGATTCGCTTGAAAGAGGCCCCGAATATTCTGCTGTAACTCCTGTTATGATGAGGCAACCTGAACCAAAATAATACACCACATTCCTTGACGTCTGTGTAATCGATTGCGTTACAAGTGACCTCTGTTTTCCGCAAGACACATTAACGGGTACGGGGGTCCGCACTCGGAATTTGCAAACAGAGGTTAAACGTTGCGGTGGCTGTCTGGCGCATACCTCATCACACCGACACAGGGGGGCTTGCTCGAAGCTCCATGCCGCTGTTGTTAGGACAAAACCTCGTATCTCCATTTTTGTCGTTTTTCAGTTTTTTTGATATAATTTGAAAACGCCCGTTACCCTTTACATCGTTTGTAAATTTCATGATGAAAGGACTGAAAGGAACGGCCCAAAATGACTTGGAAAAACGTCCGGCTCCACTGACTTACGTTAAAAGTGAAGGAAGTTTTTTCCTTCTCCTGTAAAGTCACCGTTTTGGAGATACAAGGTTTTGTTCCGACAGCAGACTATTCAGGACCTCTTTCGAAAGAGCTGAGGTGCGTGGTAATGCCTAGTAAAACCTTCTAATAAAACACATGGAATGACTTTTACAAGCTTCAGTGGCCTGTATTTCATCTAGAATGGCCAAACATGTTAATGTGCACCAGCATTAGCTTAGCGATAACATACTACTAGAAATCCCACAGGTGTGCTAGCGGGAATTAGTTGTGAGTCCCAGTTAACCACCGTTAGAAGCCGAACCCCAAATGTACTTGATTGGTAAAGACAGGTACGGTCTTGTTTCTCAAGGTAGCGTCATATAACCTGCATGTCTAAATCATCGAGCATTAAAAGTTGAGGTCTCTCACGCAAGTAGTCTCAAACCGTTTTCTACAGAAACAGAAATGTAGTTCATGCGTTTGTCGGTTTTGGCTAAGCCTGGGTCGCTGCGCTCTGCTTTTGTGCCCACAGCAACCCTTCCTCGAAGTGAAGATAGCAGAGAGCCCGAAGCGCTCCAGGCGGGACTCGGGCCTGGACTGCGACGAGCGCTCCTCGGAGTCCCGCTGCTGCCGCTATCCCCTCACCGTGGACTTCGAGGACTTCGGCTGGGACTGGATCATTGCGCCCAAGCGCTACAAGGCCAACTACTGCTCCGGCGAATGTGAGCAGGTGCACCTGCAGAAGTATCCGCACACGCACCTGGTAAACAAGGCCAACCCTCGCGGCACCGCGGGACCCTGCTGCACGCCCACCAAGATGTCGCCCATCAACATGCTCTACTTCAACCACCGCGAGCAAATCATCTACGGCAAAATCCCCTCCATGGTCGTGGACCTCTGCGGCTGCTCTTGAGCGCAGCGGTGGCGCCGGGAATGTTTCGTAGTGCGTGCTTTGGGCTAGCTGAACTGTGTAGAGCACGGCAGATCTCAAGGCCTTGGGCCAAAATAGAAGTTTGGCCCCTCCTCCCCCAGAACCCAACCCCCACCCCCTCCCCCGCCCCCCCAAAACAAACATGCCTCAGACCAATGAACTCGAATACTTGTAAATTACACATCAAATTACAGTGATGTGGCGTAAACTTTGGACGTCCAACATAATTAGTGATTGAAATAATTAATTTTTTACAATTACATGGTTTTTGGAAGCAGTGCCACCTATTGGTAAACGAATGGCACAGCATCAACGCTTGATGGATCAACCAGATCCGCTGTCAGTGATAAGTTGGATAACGGAATATAAACTAGGTTGAACTACTTACATGATTTTGGTTATTATTTTTTATGACTAGGTTTGGGCCATCCGCAAGCTATGACGTGGCTAGCTTTATTTAGCTGCTCAGTCACCACCATCTGACCACCTCCTTGTTTCTACGCTCACTGTCCATTTTATCAGCTCCATACATTTACGGCATTTGGCTGACGCTCTTATCCAGAGCGACTTACAATTTGATCATTTTACACAGGGAGGCCAAGGCGGTGTTAGGAGTCTTGCCCAAGGACTCTATTGGTATGGATTGGTATATGCTTGCCCTGGTCAGGGATTGAACCCCAGTCTGCAGCGTAGAAGGTAGAAGTGTTAACCACTAAACTAACCAACCACCTTACTCCACTTACAGTAAGCTGGTGGTGTATTAGACACAGCAGTGCTTCTGGAGTTTTTAAACACTGTGTCCACTCACTGTCCACTCGTCTGCTGCTGCACAGTTTGTGTTGGTCATCCTCTAGTCCTTCATCAGACACAGGACGCTGCCCACAGGACGCTGCCCACAGGATTGGCTGGATATTTTTGGTTGGTGGATTGTTCTCAGTCCAGCAGCACTGCTGTGACTGATCCACTCAGACCAGCACAACACACACTAGCACACCACCACCACATCAGCGTAACTGCAGTGCTGAGAAAGATTCACCCCAAACAGTACCTGCTCTGTGAGGGTCCATGGGGGTCAGAGAAACAGATGGACTACAGTCTGTAACTGTAGAACTACAGAGTGCAGCTATACGGTCAGTGGAGCTGATAAAGTGGACAGTGAGTGGAGAAACAAGGAGGTGGTCATGATGTTACGCCTGACCGGTGTATTTCTCAAACAAAGGCCGCCACGCCCTGGAGTTTTATCCGATTTTCATTAGAGCTGCATAGTTTGGAAGTAATTATCATGGCATACGCAGCAGTGCGAGGTCCACAGGAAAGACTGTAAATTCGATTGTTATCCAAACCGTTTCTTTAGCCGATAAAACGAGCGCTGTGTACGCCATGCCGCTCTAACGGAGAGACAGAAGGCGGCCGGCCGTGTTGACCGTCAGCGAAAGCTGTTGTTTAAAAGCCCCTTCAGCAGTTGTTCGTGTTCCCGCTATGAATTGTTTGGCGACCCCAAAGCACCTCGTCCTCTTGTAACCCGGCGCAGAAAGGCCTCGCCGACCCTGCCTCGGCCATGCGGAGTAGATCGCCGCTCTTTAAAGAAATAAATAAACAGGCATGCTGGGAAAGATCCCGCCGGGATGCGAGAACAGTGCAGCTCTGCCCTCGGCGTGAGGACAACGAAGGCGCCCGCAGATGGTCTCCATTACTCGATCTGTTAGAAGGAGAACAGTTACCCCAGAAAACGTTCCTGGTGTCTGAAGTTTGCTTCTTTGGTTTAGCCTTGGAGCTACGAGGCTGATGTAGCTAACAAGCAATGGAAATGAATTTGAAACCATGTGGAGTTCAGAGTCTCTAATAGCCGTGACTCACTGTGTGACTCACTGTTATCAGTATGTCGCTCCTGTCAGAACAAAACCTCGTATCTCCATTTTTATCGATTTTCAGTTTTTGTCATAATTTGACAGAGCATGTTGTCCTTTACATGGTATGTAAATTTCATGAAGGATGGAGCAAAATAAACGGCCAAAATTGACTTTGTAAAAACTCTGGTTCCATTGACTTACATTGAAAGTGATGCAGGTTTTTTCCTTCTCCTGTAAAGTTAACATTTTTGAGATACAAGGTTTTGTCCCAACAGCTGCGCTATATGGACTGGCGTAGCTAGTCATCAAGATCATTACTTGATTATCTTGTGATCTTGAGATAAAAAATGTTATTTTGAGATCACATCTTACATGTCTGTTATCTTAAGATATCTCAGATGACTTTGTTATCTCAAGATAAGACTTAATTATCTTGTGATCTTGAGATAACACAAGTTGTTTTATTTTGAGATCACGACTTAATTATCTTGTGATCATGAAATAACAAAAGTTTTTTCAAACATTACCACAACTTACTAAGGCGTGGGAATGAGATCCTAATCTGTGGCCATGACTTAGTGTGGCGTGGGAATGAGATTCTAATATGTGTCCACAACATAGCAAGGCATGATCTTGTTCCCACGCTTTAGTAAGTCATGGCCATGACTTAATGATCTCATTCCCAAACCTTAGTAAGCTGTGGCCATGCATTAGGATCTCATCCCCATGCCTCAGTAAGTCGTGGCCACGACTTCATTATCTCATTCTCATACCTTAGTAAGCCGTGGCCACGCATTATTATTATTCCGGACTTCCGTATTATGTCCCAAATTGATTGTATAAGCAGTCTTTACTCCTCATAAGCGATGACGTCATGGACTCCCGTGCCGGGATTCCGAAGGTCTTTTAACTTGAGCAGAAGTGATGAAAGGAGCTGAACTCCTTCCTTGCTGATTAAAGCTGTGATGCTGTTTGAGCGTCATGTCACTAAGCTCTGCTATAGCGGCGGGATTGTTGTTGATCTGTAACAGAGGAGTGTGCAGCGCTTTGTTTATGTGGTGGGGAAACTCAGCGAATAGTGGGAAAAGGGGAATACGATTTCCAGAGGGTGGTTAATGCACATCTACAGGCTCCAGATGTTTGGCAATCCGCCGATTCCAATCCAATAACAAATAAAAGCTGTCAGCGCTCAATAAACACTGACAGAGTTCACTGGAGACGTTCTTCTCTCTCTTCCTAACGGTATTCCTGAGACTCTTTCCGCACATTAATTGTGATAAAAAATGATCTGTTATAAATCTCGGCACTTTAAAATGGGCCTTCAGTATCTTCAGCTTTGGACATTCCTGTCTCCTCCACCTCCTAAGCCTTTCACAATCATTGCGTTTGCTATCTGTCTTTCACTTTTCAAAAATTCTGTACTGTTCAGTGTGTGAGATGTAATCAGAGAGACTCCGAGAAAATCGACGTGAGTCTTCTGAGTTTATATGGAATGTTAATGATGGAAAATCTGGAATAATAAGTATACTTTCGGGAATATTTTTGCCTCAAAACTATGTTTTAGACAAAAAACTTCACAAAACTGCCAGTGTCAGTGTCCCACACCAGGCAGTGAAGTCATAACCATTTCCTGTGATAACTTCTCTGGGGGGCTTTTAGAGGGGGACGTCTGGTTCCTATCACCACCACTGTGAACAGCTCTCTGTAAGTTTCTCTGGAACGAAGCGTTTCACACCAAACCTCTCCGGCTTAACTGTTTAATTATACAGCAATTTTGGAAAATGGGCGGAGCTTCCCTTTTTTATCTGAGCATCTGAGTTTTTTTGGGATTTTTAGTTTTTTTTGCATAATATGAGCTCAGCCGCTGTGATTTACGTTGTGTGTAAATTTCATGTTGATCGGACCAATAGAAATGCTCCAAACTGGCCCTGAATAAAATCTCTTGACATCAACTGACATCGGAAGCGAAGGCCGTTTGTTTGCCCTCCTGGAAAGTGACCGGTTTTGGGGATGCCTGTTTAACCTTGGACACTAAAGCATGGCTGTACGGATAATGCGGCTCAGAGGTCACTCTGTGGTCAGACTCGGAAAAAGAGTGTGACCACAGTAGGTGTGTAACTTTACCTTGCTCCTACTTGCAAGTGTACAAGTAGCTACTTAAGCTTATATGATAGTGACCCGTGGAGAACCATGACCACTAGAGCTCGGCCTTCAGTTTGGGCCAATAAAACTGTATCAGAATGTGCTGATGTTTTTCTATGGTATTTGAGGCTGAGCAGGCAGTAGCATATCGCTGTTGTCGGAAGAAAACCTCGTATCTCCATTTTCAATGTTTTTCAGTTTTTGACAGAGTTTGAAAGCACCTGTTGTTCTTCACATCGTGTGTAAATTTCATGATGAACGGACTAAAAGAACGGCCCAAAATGACCTGGTAAAGACGTCTGGTTCCATTGACTTACATTCAAAGTGAAGTAGGTTTTTTCCTTCTCCTGTAAAGTTACCATTCTGGAGATACGAGGTTTCCTTCCGACAACAATTTTTAATATGTTAATAGCAGTTTTACTTTGGCTTCTTCACTAAAGACTCCTGGCATGGAGAACTTTTCTTTGTGAAACGTTGATGAGAAATGATTCCACTGTCATTTCCCAATTATGCTCTTTAATCCTTGGAAGAGCGTAGCTCCCTGGATCTACCTAAACACCACAAAGAAAACAATCCTGATTGGGACAGTTTTCCAGTTTCAAGATGCCAATCCTTTTGTTTCCCACCAGAACTAACAATGGAAATGAAGTATTACTAGAATACTCAAAGTAGTAGAGCAAGCGGAATTATTCTTTTTTACAGTTAAATTTACAGAAACCGTTTGGCCTTTTCTGAAGGCCTAGAAGGACCTGATGTTTTCCCCACATACTGTGGCAATTAGAGCAAGACCTTCAGTTCAGGCTCTAAATGTCAAAACTGAGTCAAAAACAAAGGAATGAAAAACATGATGATGCTATTTCTGCTAGCGCTCCAATGGGATTGTAGTAGTATGTTAACTCGTTTAACTGGGAAATAGCAGTTTTCCAACATCTAAATTACACAGTAAATTGTAAATGCTACATTTTTGTAGATCTGTAAAATTTACATTTGCAAACATATAAGTTGTAAAACTTGTAAAATATGCTGACTTGTAAATGTACAATTTCCAGATTTGTAATCTGCACAATTTGCTGACTTAAAATTTTGACAATTTCCAGATTTGTAATCTGCACAATTTGCTGACTTAAAAATTTGGCAATTTCCAGATTTGTAAACTGTACAATTTGCTGACTTATAAATTTTGGCAATTTCCAGATTTGTAAACTGTACAATTTGCTGACTTAAAATTTTGACAATTTCCAGATTTGTAAACTGTACAATTTGCTGACTTATAAATTTTGGCAATTTCCAGATTTGTAAACTGTACAATTTGCTGACTTATAAATTTTGGCAGTTTCCAGATTTGTAAACTGTACAATTTGCTGACTTATAAATTTTGGCAATTTTCAGATTTGTAAACTGTACAATTTGCTGACTTAAAATTTTGGCAATTTCCAGATTTGTAAACTGTACAATTTGCTGACTTATGTGACATTTGTCACATAAGGCCTTCTGTTCAGCTCCTGAAGCCCTTTACAAAAGGGTTACAGATACGGCTCGCTTGGCTGTATCTACCAAGATACCATGGAGATGAAAAAATCTTGATTGGCTCATTTTTGGTTGGGTGTTTAAATACAGCGGGCCTGATAATTATATTAAATAAAAACTAGGGCCATGTATATTTTCTTATCTTACAGAAAAGGCCGGGCCTTCTGAAGGCCTAGAACGCCCTGAGGGTTCCCCACTGACATTTAATCTTTAGCTATTCTGTGTCCTGAAGCTGGTGGACGGGGAATTGTCACCTGATCGAGGTCTGAAGTTGGCAGCAGGCCTTCGCAGATGGCCTCACAGCTGCAAAGGTCAAAGCATATATAATACACTCCCGATTTACTGGGATCAAGTAATTAGGTCATGTGATGTAAGACTATCAGAGCTGGGAAAAGTGTGAGAGGAAATTACACGAACAAAAGGTCTCTGAACTTCACCGCACTGTATATAAATACACAAGACAAAACTGATGTACATTCACTCACTGACCACTTTATTAGGTCTTTATTGACTTGTATCTACACTTATTGTGCACTTTATCAGCTCCACTTACCTTAAGGTTCTATTTAAAACCATGAGAAATGGTTCTTCAGATTGTGGAGAATGCATAACATCATGACCACCTCCTCGTTTCTACGCTCACTGTCCACTTTATCAGCTCCACTTACTGTAGAGCTGCACTCTGTAGTTCTACAGTTACAGACTGTAGTCCATCTGTTTCTCTGATACTCTGTTACCCTGTTCTTCAGTGGTCAGAACCCCCATGGACCCCCACAGAGCAGGTACTGTTTGGGTGGTGGGTCATTCTCAGCACTGCAGTAACACTGACATGGTGGTGGTGTGTTAGTGTGTGTTGCGCTGGTGCGAGTGGATCAGACACAGCAGTGTTGGTGGAGTTTTTAAACACCTACAGAGTGCAGCTGTACAGTAAGTGGAGCTGATAAAATGGACATAATGTTTGGCCTACGTTCTGTATAGCATCAAAAAAGGGTTCTGCTATTAGAACCATTTCCAAAAACAACGCTTTCTCCATCAATCTGAGGAACCATTTCAGCATCTAGAACCCATGGCTCTAAACAGAACCGTTGTCTTTACTAAGGAACTCTCGAAGAACTATGTTGTTGAAGAGTGTAGAGTTATAGATCGGTGACCTGAATAGGACCTGCTGTGTGGTGGTCCTGAGGGGGTCCTTACCATTGGAACACAGGGTGAAAGGGGGGCTAACAAAGGAATGTTTTTGTAGAACTACAAAGTGGGCCTATATAGTAAGTGCACCCAATAAAATGGACAGTAAGCTTCTGTACAATGTAAGCGGACACGACACTCCTGAGCCAGGAACACTGTGTTTATCATACACGGTGCCTCGTTTATGTCCACGATTAGGCCTAAAACACTGCCTGTGTGTTTAAACCGGACTGGATACAGTCGAGGCTTTCTTGTACTTCATAATACTGACTAAACGTTACGCTATTCACGAGTATTTTAATAAAAAAATCCTGATTTAGTCGCTAACGCACTCAGATCAACGCTTGGAAATTCACATCACCCCAACTTTCAGTTTCTCGTAAACCACGTGACCACATCGGAGGCGGGACTCCTCATTTCGGGACGCGGCTCCTCATTTCGATTGGCTGCTGCGCGAACGCCGTCGCCTCTGATTGGCTGGAGCGCGTGTCGCTTCGGCTCGCCTCCTTGCCTCAGGACTCAGTTGAAGGAGGTAGAAGAAGAGCGACGTTACGTGTTTTTATTCGGAATTAAATGTCCAAAAAACCCTCAAAGGAGTCTGTATTAAACCACAGCGGCGAGTTTCACGTCAGCGAGAGAGAAGAAAGCGACCCAGCGACTTAAAACCGCCTTTTTTACTCTTGGACGAGCCAGGTAAGCTGTTTAGCTTAGCCTAGTATCAACTTTCGCCAGCTTCGTGTTCTGATTTTCCCGTTCCACCTTAAATGGCGCAGCTGTCGTTAGAACGGCTCAGGTGCCAGAACGTTACTGCTGCCCATTTAAGGTGGAACGGCAAAACGCCAACAAGAAACTGGCGAATAGGAAGCTGACTTCAGTCAGAAACAACAACAACGGCAACGAGATGCTGTTTGACTCGGAAACTTCAGCGGAACGGCCGTTTTGTATTAATTAGCGCGTAATTTCGATGTAACTACGTTGTTTTTACCACACTTTCAGCTCAACGTAGCCAAATGTCCAGCTGTATTTGGATGTCAGCTTGGGAAACAACATTAGAGGCTTCTCTTTCGATTTCCTGTTCTCGCTTCGTGAAGGCAGGACTGTCCCCTTCGGCTGGATAAACTAACCAAAGCTTCAGCCCTCAGTAAGGACCCCGTCCTGTGGTGAAACATGACCTATATGGCCATTTAATGAGGAGCTTTTCCATAATAATGCTTAATTATCTCATTATTATGACATTTTATCACATAATTATTTGGCAGTGTCTCATAATTATGACTTAATGTCCCATAATAAGTACTTAAGGCATAATGTATCATAATAATAGCAGTTAATGAGAGTCATAATTATTGGTGCCAGGTCATAAGTATGGCAGTCTTTATTATGAGATGTTTAGTCATAATTATGAGCAAGTAGGTCGTAATTATGAGATAGTGAGTTATAATTGTGATACAACGTCGTAATTATGACAGTTATTTTTAATTATTATGAGATGGTAACCTGTATCCACCATCCGGGTTTCTGTTCACACTGCGCTCCATTAAACTAGTTTATATGCGTTTAGCACAGTAACCTGTATCCACTATCCGGGTTTCTGTTCACACTGCGCTCCATTAACTAGTTTATATGCGTTTAGCACGGTAACCTGTATCCAATATCCGGTTTCTGTTCACACTGCGCTCCATTAAACTAGTTTATATGCGTTTAGCACAGTAACCTGTATCCAATATGCGGGTTTCTGTTCACACTGCGCTCCATTAACTAGTTTATATGCGTTTAGCACGGTAACCTGTATCCAATATCCGGGTTTCTGTTCACACTGCGCTCCATTAAACTAGTTTATATGCGTTTAGCACAGTAACCTGTATCCACTATCCGGGTTTCTGTTCACACTGCGCTCCATTAACTAGTTTATATGCGTTTAGCACGGTAACCTGTATCCAATATCCGGGTTTCTGTTCACACTGCGCTCCATTAAACTAGTTTATATGCGTTTAGCACAGTAACCTGTATCCACTATCCGGGTTTCTGTTCACACTGCGCTCCATTAACTAGTTTATATGCGTTTAGCACGGTAACCTGTATCCAATATCCGGGTTTCTGTTCACACTGCGCTCCATTAAACTAGTTTATATGCGTTTAGCACGGTAACCTGTATCCACTATCCGGTTTCTGTTCACACTGCGCTCCATTAAACTAGTTTATATGCGTTTAGCACAGTAACCTGTATCCACTATCCGGGTTTCTGTTCACACTGCGCTCCATTAACTAGTTTATATGCGTTTAGCACGGTAACCTGTATCCAATATCCGGGTTTCTGTTCACACTGCGCTCCATTAAACTAGTTTATATGCGTTTAGCACGGTAACCTGTATCCAATATCCGGGTTTCTGTTCACACTGCGCTCCATTAAACTAGTTTATATGCGTTTAGCACGGTAACCTGTATCCAATATCCGGGTTTCTGTTCACACTGCGCTCCATTAAACTAGTTTATATGCGTTTAGCACGGTAACCTGTATCCACTATCCGGGTTTCTGTTCACACTGCGCTCCATTAAACTAGTTTATATGCGTTTAGCACGGTAACCTGTATCCACCATCCGGGTTTCTGTTCACACTGCGCTCCATTAAACTAGTTTATATGCGTTTAGCACGGTAACCTGTATCCAATATCCGGGTTTCTGTTCACACTGCGCTCCATTAACTAGTTTATATGCGTTTAGCACGGTAACCTGTATCCAATATCCGGGTTTCTGTTCACACTGCGCTCCATTAACTAGTTTATATGCGTTTAGCACGGTAACCTGTATCCAATATCCGGGTTTCTGTTCACACTGCGCTCCATTAACTAGTTTATATGCGTTTAGCACAGTAACCTGTATCCACTATCCGGTTTCTGTTCACACTGCGCTCCATTAAACTAGTTTATATGCATTTAGTACGGTAACCTGTATCCACTATCCGGTTTCTGTTCACACTGCGCTCCATTAAACTAGTTTATATGCGTTTAGCACGGTAACCTGTATCCAATATCCGGGTTTCTGTTCACACTGCGCTCCATTAAACTAGTTTATATGCGTTTAGCACGGTAACCTGTATCCACTATCCGGGTTTCTGTTCACACTGCGCTCCATTAAACTAGTTTATATGCGTTTAGCACGGTCACCTGTATCCAATATCCGGGTTTCTGTTCACACTGCGCTCCATTAACTAGTTTATATGCGTTTAGCACGGTAACCTGTATCCACTATCCGGTTTCTGTTCACACTGCGCTCCATTAAACTAGTTTATATGCATTTAGTACGGTAACCTGTATCCACTATCCGGTTTCTGTTCACACTGCGCTCCATTAAACTAGTTTATATGCGTTTAGCACGGTAACCTGTATCCAATATCCGGGTTTCTGTTCACACTGCGCTCCATTAAACTAGTTTATATGCGTTTAGCACAGTAACCTGTATCCAATATCCGGGTTTCTGTTCACACTGCACTCCATTAAACTAGTTTATATGCGTTTAGCACGGTAACCTGTATCCAATATCCGGGTTTCTGTTCACACTGCGCTCCATTAACTAGTTTATATGCGTTTAGCACGGTAACCTGTATCCACCATCCGGGTTTCTGTTCACACTGCGCTCCATTAAACTAGTTTATATGCGTTTAGCACGGTAACCTGTATCCAATATCCGGGTTTCTGTTCACACTGCGCTCCATTAACTAGTTTATATGCGTTTAGCACGGTAACCTGTATCCAATATCCGGGTTTCTGTTCACACTGCGCTCCATTAAACTAGTTTATATGCGTTTAGCACGGTAACCTGTATCCACTATCCGGGTTTCTGTTCACACTGCGCTCCATTAAACTAGTTTATATGCGTTTAGCACGGTCACCTGTATCCACTATCCGGGTTTCTGTTCACACTGCGCTCCATTAAACTAGTTTATATGCGTTTAGCACGGTCACCTGTATCCAATATCCGGGTTTCTGTTCACACTGCGCTCCATTTACTAGTTTATATGCGTTTAGCACGGTAACCTGTATCCAATATCCGGGTTTCTGTTCACACTGCGCTCCATTAAACTAGTTTATATGCGTTTAGCACGGTCACCTGTATCCAATATCCGGGTTTCTGTTCACACTGCGCTCCATTAACTAGTTTATATGCGTTTACACATATAATTACACATATATGCGTTCTACACTTTTTAGCTTTCAGTCACACATTTTCATCGCAGCAAGTAGAAAGCGCATTAATTGGGACACGTCGTGTTATAAAACTATGTGAGTCCTCCAGTTTGACTGCGGTGGGTCTTGTTTGTTTATTTGCACTCCCTTCTAAATATCAGTAGCTTGACAGCCAATTTTTGACCAAAACATCTAGTTAAATCATTAATTGCAGTTGTCACCTAAAATATATTCATATATGTTTTCACTGGCTACCTTTATATTCACACTGTCCTCAAACAATCTGTTCACACTGTGCTCTGATAATCCTGTTTAAATGCACAGTGACCCAGATCCACTATCTATATCTCCACTAAACTCACTGTCCTCTGCACTGCTGTGATAAGGAATCCGCTTGAGTATGTTACAGAATATGGCGTCCTTTCTTGTCTAGACCTTCGTTTCTTTATTACTTCACTGCTCCGTGGAGGTTCTTCTTTCTCCACATTTATGTGGAGCCATGCTGCAATATAAGGCAAGGTTGATGTGTCCCCAGCCGACGGCCCCTCCCCTTCTCCTGTCTGTGTGATGTGCACTGAGGATGTTTTTGTTTTTCTCTTGTTTTCCAGTACCAAGAACCAGAGATGAGTCAGTGGCTCGAGCTGCAGCAACTTGATTCGAAGTTCCTGGAACAGGTGGACCAGCTCTATGATGACACCTTCCCTATGGCCATCCGTCAGTACCTGAGCAACTGGATTGAGAGCCATGACTGGTGAGGACGAGAGCAGGCAGTTGCAGCAGCGGCACCAGTTTTTCAAAATGTACTGCGCCAAACTTCAGGCTGCAGCTTGGCCTAATAGACTTCCAGCATGCAAGCATTCATTTTATTTTATTTCATCGTTTTATTTTTGGGCTATAATAGAATATACTTACATGCTTCAGTAGTCTCTATTCACCCTCTGTCTGAAATGCTCCATTAGAGCTCCTGTGTATTTAAACCCCGCCTCCCGATGAGCCCACTGTGCTCTGATTGGTCGACTGCCAGAGTGGTTCTGCCCCCACGTGTTCCGCCCCTGTCTTGCAGTCTGCAGACAAACCCTTCTCTCCTGAGCAGCTGAGCCGGTTCTGCCGTATCAGTTTGATCCAGAGTGGATCCTGAAAGTCCGTTCAGCGTCTTCTCCACACGCTACAGCACTGAACACACTGGTCCTCCTCCAGTAGCTGCTGTGTGAGGGGGCCGAGCTCGCCGGTAGGCGGGCAGTAAATAAAAAAATATTATAGAATATAATATTTATATAATTATAGAATAATATAGAATTAAAAAAAAATTAGAAAATAAAGAAAATATGTAGCCAACTTCAGCTTGGAATTCTTGGAATTTCTTGAACCTCAAGAAATTCTGCTATTTTTGCAGGCGAGCGCTGGAAAGCGGTACTGACATATAATTTTCGTTTTTTTTTTGCACAGTAAAAACATTTCAGATTTGCTTTAGTTGTTGAAAATGGTTCCTATTGAAACATGAAAGGACATCCCAAAATAATAAGCCACTGTTAATCTAAAACAATAGGTTTACACGTGTGTCTAAAATAGTATTATTTAAAAATAACATACATAGTCGTTTATACCAAAAGTCTCTAAATTTTAGTTACACTGTGGTATAAATTTTTGACCACACTGTCCACTACTAGTATGTGTCGTACTAATACGTCCTGTTATACTTCTGTAAGATCTCTTTCGTGATCACATCGCCAAGGATTTCGCTCACTAGTCTAACTGTATGATGTTAGCAAGAAAATATATTTCTTGATAAAACTAACAGGTCGGCACCTCATCCTGTCAGGAAAAGTGACGCCGTGTAGAAGACGAGTCCTCATCACCCACGTTAAACCAGTTGGCTCTAGTGTTAGCTCAATAGCTCATCTGAAGAGGCAGCCTCTGTTTGTAGCTTCTTGACACCAGGTAAACAAATAATGGTTGATTAATTCTTAATGTAGTTATGGTTTTCACTCTGGAGAACACCCGATTCTACAGTTGGTCTTAGTCTTCAGACGTTTCGTCAGGTGACCTCCTGCTTTTTCGGAGTGAAAACCTGCAGCAACACCGGCCCTTTGAAGATGAGATTGGACACCCCTGTTATAGCTGAAGTTTGGGGGGGGGGGGGGGTGCATGGCTGAAACCCCTCCTTCTTCCGACCTTCCCTATAAATTCACACCCTCACCTTCTGTTCCTGTGACAAAGTGTTGGCAATGCCCACCGACCCCCTGTTCCTTAGTTCTGCATGAGTCCTACTACAGCTGTGAGGGGGTCCAGCCTTCTAACAACAGGTAGATTCTGCCCAGAACTCCAGCCCAAGTTCTCAGAGTTCTCCCCCCTCCCTCAATCAGTCTTCCCTCATACTACCACCGCCATGTTGAAGTCATGTTCTGTACTACAGATATTTGAATCAAAATAAGTCACAATGCACAGTTATGAGTGAGTATGAGTATTCTGTTGAAGGATAGGTAGCAATATGAAGATGATGACATGCTAAGGCCCAAATCTGTTCGATTGCTATTAGTCTTTAGGCTAAGTGTTAATTTTTTGTAATATATGTTGAAAATCGTTGGTGTTTTAATTAATGAACAATAGCGATGGTTATCACTAATAGATGTATGGCTTGTGTGATTAATACAAAGAAATTAGGTTAATATTAAATTAGATTGACACTCCAAAAAGCATTTCCAGATATAAATCATTAGATATCGAATTATAATCTATATAATCTATAATTATATAATTATATCAAAGTAATTTGTGATATGAACCCCTTAAATGGCCAGCAGGTCTGTAATGAGCTTGGGATTTCAAGGGGTTAATGACAGAAGCCTTGGAGAAAATATCTATTTTATAATAAGAAACTGCCTCCTTCCTTCCTTTAGGGACCATGTGGCCAATGTGGAGAACGAGTCTCTGGCGACAGTGAGGTTCCATGACCTTCTGACCCAGCTGGACCATCAACACAGCCGTTTCGCAATGGAGAAAGACTTCCTCAACCAGCACAACATCCGCAAGATCAAGCGCAACCTGCAGGTTTGAGGCCCAGCAACGCTCCTTCAGATCCCCTTGTCACAGGACGCATCTCTGCACACTCACACACATGGTCTTCATCCACGTCATGGAAAACCGAGTCTTCATTAAAGCCACAGCAGTTTAGCTAATCCCATTGAGTCTGGACAGCGCAGTACAGGACCGCCAATCAGATCAAAGCCCGTTTTCTGACTTTTTTAAGTAAAAGTAAGTCGACATGTCCTCTAGAGAGAACAGAGTTCTGCAGTTTTTAGTTCACAATTACTGTTCATTTGCTAAATTTAACGTGCTAACGTAAAATGTGCAAAATTAATGGCGCCTTTCATGCTTGATGTTTTATTTTTTCCAGTATGTTAAACTCAGTTTTAAAAAATGTCATGTGTAAGTTTTATGGAGAGGGTGTGTTATAACTTATTCTCGCTTAGAAAAACCAACAAAATAAGTCTTTTGACCAGGCGTGCCCAAACTTTTGCCTACTGTAAATATACACACAAACGTGTGTGTGTGTGTGTGTGTATACATATAAAAAAGTGTGTCCTACGCATCTGTTTCTTAGTGCAAGAGAGCATCAGTGGACAATAAAACAGTGAAGTCGATCATAACAGCTCGAACATTTTAAGTGTTTTTTTTCTCCTTATGTTCTGATGTAGTAGCTACGATGTCTGGGTGGGGTTTTCCAGTGATTTGGCCACATGCTGCGCGTTTGTAGCGTGTCCTCAGTGTTTTCATGCACTGCTTCACCTTAAACGAGGTCTGAAGTGTGTGAAAATGCTTCCCAGCACTGAGAGAAACCCACAAATGCATGTTGTTCAGTTTCAGTGTAAGATAATATCTACCCACATTCAGGCTAATGTGATTGCAAACATCATTTATCTTGCAGACCCTTTTCCAAGACAACCCTGTCTCCATGGCAATGATCATCAGCAAGAACCTGAGCGAAGAAAGAAAGATTCTGGCAGCGGCCCAAATCTCAGAGGTGGGCAGCAAATGGCTGACTATGCAGGCATCTTTATCAAATGGCGTCCATCTCTCTCGTAGCTCCGCCTCGCTGGGGTAGAGTTACAGATTGTAGCTCATCTGTTTGATGGTGGAGGGGCTGATAACTGTGCAGCATTCCACACCTACATAGTAGAGCTAGTTAGTGGAAGTACTGGGGGGGGTTTCTAATAAAGTGGCCTTTGAATGGAAGTACAGGGTATGTGTTTCTAATAAAGTGGCCAGTGAGCGGAAACATAGGGTAGCCGTTTCTTATAAAGTGGCCAGTGTATGGGAGCACATGGTACGTGTTTCTAATAAAGTGGCCAGTGAATGAAAGTAAAAGGTAGATGTTTCTAATAAAGTGGCCAGTTAGTGGAAGCACAGGGTGGGTGTTTCTAATGAACTGAATGATGAGTTCATATTAACATGATGTCTTTGTTGCAGACCACAGCACAAAGTGCTCAGAGTGACATGATGATTGAGAAACAGAGAGAGCTGGACAGCAAGGTGAAGGAAATTAAGACCAAAGTACAGGTGAGGACCGGTCAATATCAGTGAGAGTCACACATATTAAAGCAATTCAGTCACGCAAATTCAGTCTACAAACATTTTTCCCTTTTTCCGATTTTGGATGAATATTATTGGGAACATTGATCTCTACAGGAAACAGAACAGAACATCAAAAATCTGGAGGACTTGCAAGACGAGCACGATTTCAAGAGCAAGACGCTGCAGAGTCAAGGTTTTTAATCGTGGGCATAACTGTCTTATCTCAGATGTTAGAAGTAGAACCTGTTGGTGATTCCTTGGTGTTTTGGTTTTGCAGAGGAGCTGAACGGTACGATATCAAGAGAAGAGCTGAGTCGCGAGAAGCTCTACCTCAAAGCCATGTTCATGAAACTCCATGACATGAGAGGGGTAAGGGAGTGTTACCAGGGGGAGGGGAACATCTCATGGTTCTTGGATATATATTTAGAAATATATTAGAGAATATATATATATTAGAAAACATTAGAGAAAAGCTAAACTGCATGTGAAAAATCCTAATCCGGCCTCATCCCTGAACTGCAGTTAGGACAGTGGGCAGCGGGTGTTACTCTAGGGCAGGGGTCGCAACCTAAATGCATCTAAAAACCTTGGGGCAATTGTGGGGTGGAGGTTAGGGGACCAGCCTTGCAACCGGAAGGTCGCCGGTTAGATCCCTTGAGCTGGCAGTAGATGACCTAAGGTGTCTTTGAGCAAGACACCTAACTGCTCCCCAGGTGCTGTGGATAGGGCTGCCCACCGCTGTGTGCTCACTGCCCTCTAGTGTGTGTGTTCACTAGTGCATATGTGGTGTTGCATGGTTGGATGAGATTGCAGAGGTGAAATTTCCCCATTGCGGAAATAATAAGGCTCAAGTAATCTTAAAGAAATGTTAAGAAGAGCCATTTTATCCTTTCAACAAAAATCCAACCGCCTTGCGAGCCACAGCATCTTATGTCCATTTACTGAAGTAACATTTTACTGGATGTCATCCTAGTATAGTGTAGACTGAAAACATAATAGGAATAAAAATACAGACTTACTTTTCTATAGCTGGTTTTCTCACATCTCTGGCAGGAAACTTGTCCGCAAAAGTAGAACAGTTTCCTGTAAAATGTCTCTAAATTTTGGACTTTTTACGGGGCTGAAGTCACTTCTCATTCTCTGGCTTCTTGTTTGAATTTTCCCATTCCACCTTAAAAGGTGCCCGAGGCGCCAGAATGCAACTCCTCCATTTAAAGTGGAACGGGAAAATTCGACCAAGAAGCTGGGAAATGAGAAACTGCAGCTTCGTGAGTTTTTAGTCTTTGTTGGTTTCTTGTTGCAGATTAAACGCATCAGGAAACCAGCTGGAGTGAATATAAATGCAAAAAAGTCCACAAATTGTCGATGTTCGTCTTAAATCTCTCTCTTTGCCATTTCATTAGCAACTAACTAGGCAAGATTGTTGTCTGTGTTGCTATGGGACTAGCAGTTTGCGTGCCAACCTTCAGGGTTAAAGGGTGAATCAGCAGTTCAGATTAACTCCAGCGTTTAAGACCATTTACAGGGCAGTAAAAGAGCCGAATGTTGCCGACCCCTGCTCTAGTGTGATGGACTAGCGAATAAAGTTAGTAAAACTGATGGGATGCATTTCACACAGTTATCCTTATTCCAAGTTATCAACAAAGACCTGCATGGTGTCTGAGGTTTGCTTCTTGTGTGTAGGGTGTAGTGAGTCAGATGTCAGAGGTGCTGAACCTTGTGGAGCAGCTGGAGTACGAGCTGATCACCGTGGAGCTGTGTGAATGGAAACGACGTCAGCAGATGTCCTGCATCGGCGGCCTCACCAACGTCTGCCTCGACCAGCTGCAGAACTGGTAAGACACTTCGGGGCACGTGGGTGATGCACACCTGAGCCAGGTATTCAAGAAGTTCCAGTACACCTGAGCCAGGTACACCAGGGTTCCCTACACGCCTGATGACCGGTACAGTCAGGTGAACAAATATTTGGCCAACGTCATTCTAGCCGTCAACCATGGTGTCCTGGGGAATGAATTTGAGGGTATTTACATCGGAATTGGGTAAACAATGCAGAAATTACAACCATTTTTTTAAGCTGTACTGACTCCACACACCCCGCCTCGCCTCCAGGCTTTTATTCTACTGCTCTGTTTTAAAACATTCGGTTTTGAAAAGGTACAGAAACTAACTTTTCACCTGGAGGAACTGATTTAAGCTTCACAATCAGACCTTAAAACCACTGTAGAACCTTTGAGGGAACATCTACACTGTTTGTACCTTAATGAAGGAAAAATGTACCTGAACAGAACCTTTATTTTCAACAATGTGCAGTAAATATAAGTAGCTGACTGCTGTATTTGTACATTAAACCTTTAAACTGCAGAAGGTCCATATGTGGGTCCACACTTCAGTTCCCCACTCTCATTCCTGCAGTTTAATCTCTTTAATGCTAGTTATTGAGTAAGGTAAAGTAGTGACTGAAAACTCTTTTGTAGAGGTTAAAAGGATCAGTTCTGGGCAGACGCATATTTTTAGGCTGTTTCGCAGTGCCTGTAGCTGATTGCCACATATTTTAAAAGCGTTGTGAAAGGAAGGAAGAAAAGGAGGAAGTTGCTCAACTACATTAGATGCAAACTGGCACTAGGCCTTCAAATACCAGCTCGAGGATTAAGGGGCAGCTCTGTAAAATGTAACCCCTGAGTTGGTACAGTGCACCGAAATATACTCCAGTGAACTGGAAGCGCTGTAAAAGCATTCATAGGGTTGGTTTCTCAATGTAAAGTGTGCAGGATTAAATACCGGATGATACCAGATTAAATCTCTCCACAATTATTACAGTCAGACTGTAAAACTACACACACTGCAGATTCATACTGGATTAAAATCACTCCACAATTATTACAGTCAGACTGTAAAACTACACACTGCAGATTCATACTGGATTAAAAACACTCCACAATTATTACCGTCAGACTGTAAAACTACACACTGCAGATTCATACTGGATTAAAATCACTCTACAATTATTACAGTCAGACTGTAAAACTACACACACTGCAGATTCATACTGGATTAAAATCACTCCACAATTATTACAGTCAGACTGTAAAACTACACACTGCAGATTCATACTGGATTAAAATCTCTCCACAATTATTACAGTCAGACTGTAAAACTACACACTGCAGATTCATACTGGATTAAAATCACTCCACAATTATTACAGTCAGACTGTAAAACTACACACTGCAGATTCATACTGGATTAAAATCACTCCACAATTATTACAGTCAGACTGTAAAACTACACACTGCAGATTCATACTGGATTAAAATCACTCCACAATTATTACCGTCAGACTGTAAAACTACACACTGCAGATTCATACTGGATTAAAATCACTCCACAATTATTACAGTCAGACTGTAAAACTACACACACTGCAGATTCATACTGGATTAAAATCACTCCACAATTATTACAGTCAGACTGTAAAACTACACACTGCAGATTCATACTGGATTAAAATCACTCCACAATTATTACCGTCAGACTGTAAAACTACACACTGCAGATTCATACTGGATTAAAATCACTCCACAATTATTACCGTCAGACTGTAAAACTACACGCTGCAGATTCATACTGGATTAAAATCACTCCACAATTATTACCGTCAGACTGTAAAACTAACACGCTGCAGATTCATACTGGATTAAAATCACTCCACAATTATTACAGTCAGACTGTAAAACTACACACTGCAGATTCATACTGGATTAAAATCACTCCACAATTATTACAGTCAGACTGTAAAACTACACACACTGCAGATTCATACTGGATTAAAATCACTCCACAATTATTACAGTCAGACTGTAAAACTACACACACTGCAGATTCATACTGGATTAAAATCACTCCACAATTATTACAGTCAGACTGTAAAACTACACACTGCAGATTCATACTGGATTAAAATCACTCCACAATTATTACAGTCAGACTGTAAAACTACACACTGCAGATTCATACTGGATTAAAATCACTCCACAATTATTACAGTCAGACTGTAAAACTACACACTGCAGATTCATACTGGATTAAAATCACTCCACAATTATTACAGTCAGACTGTAAAACTACACACTGCAGATTCATACTGGATTAAAATCACTCCACAATTATTACCGTCGGACTAAAACTACACACACTGCAGATTCATACTGGATTAAAACCTCTCCTTAAATCTTCAGCAAAAATTAAGGATCTCGAAGTCTGTGTTCTGTGTTGTCATATCTACCTAATCCTAACTAAGCTAACTAATATATTAAATAATTAATTAACTCTCATACAGGTGCACTGACTGAAACCCCTCCCTCTCTGTTTCTGCCAGGTTCACGGCGGCGGGTGAGTGCCTGCTTCAGGTGCGTCAACAACTGAAGAAGCTTCTGGAGCTGGAACAGAAGTACTCATACTCACATGATCCAATTGCCCTCAGCAGGGGCACACTGGAGGAGAGGGCTTTAACGCTTCTCAAGACCCTCATCACCAAGTGAGTCACAAACTCACCACCTGCATTACTCACAAATTACACCTACTCAGCTCACAATTACTCTCACTTTACATTGTTCACAACTACATACAGTTAGTGCTTTCTTCACAACTACACCCGCTATACTCAGTGGATTATTCACAGCTACGCAAGCTTTACTCAATGATTTATTCACAGCTATATTACTTTATTCATTAGATTATTCACAAGCACATTTAATGTATACTATATCTGCTATACCCATTGGATTATTCTCAACTACATCCACTATACTCAGTGGATTATTTACAACTACACCTGCAGTACTCAGTGGATTATTCACAACTATATTCAGTGGATTATTCACAACTATATCCACTATACTCTGTGTATTATTCACAGCTATATCCACTATACTCAGTGTATTACTCACAACTACACCTGCTGTACTCAGTGGATTATTCACAACTATGTTCAGTTTATTATTCACAACTATATTCAGTGGATTATTCACAACTATATCCACTATACTCCGTGGATTATTCACAGCTATATCCACTATACTCAGTGTATTACTCACAACTACACCTGCTGTACTCAGTGGATTATTCACAACTATGTTCAGTTTATTATTCACAACTATATTCAGTGGATTATTCACAACTATATCCACTATACTCTGTGTATTATTCACAGCTATATCCACTATACTCAGTGTATTACTCACAACTACACCTGCTGTACTCAGTGGATTATTCACAACTATGTTCAGTTTATTATTCACAACTATATTCAGTGGATTATTCACAGCTATATCCACTATACTCAGTGGATTATTCACAGCTATATCCACTATACTCAGTGGATTATTTATAACTACACCCACTATACTCAGTGGATTATTCACAGCTATACCCACTATACTCAGTGGATTATTCACAGCTATATCCACTATACTCAGTGGATTATTTATAACTACACCCACTATACTCATTGGATTATTTACAGCTATATCCACTATACTCAGTGGATTATTCACAGCTATATCCACTATACTCAGTGGATTATTTATAACTACACCCACTATACTCATTGGATTATTTACAGCTATACCCACTATACTCAGTGGATTACTCACAGCTATATCCACTATACTCAGTGGATTATTTATAACTACACCCACTATACTCATTGGATTATTTACAGCTATACCCACTATACTCAGTGGATTATTTACAGCTATACCCACTATACTCCGTGGATTATTCACAGCTATACCCACTATACTCATTGGATTATTTACAGCTATACCCACTATACTCAGTGGATTATTCAAAGCTATATCCACTACACTCAGTGGATTATTCACAGCTATACCCACTATACTCAGTGGATTATTCACAGCTATACCCACTGTACTCAGTGGATTATTCACAGCTATATCCACTATACTCAATGAATTATTCATAACTGTATCAACTATACTCAGTGGAGTCGGTGCTGAAAACTGGAAACTATTGACTTTGTGGAAATAAAGTTATAATGTTACTGAGTTATTGAACGTAACAAATACATTCTAATGGAGCTCATTTGGCCCAATTACATCACTAAAATAAAATGATCTGCATTTAATTGGATGAAATCAGTCACGTCTGAGCAAATTAGACCTTTATTTACCTTCTTTTTTTAGAGTTAACATTAAAAAAAGTTTCATTATGGCAGTAATGATGTGTGTGTGTGTGTGTTGTAGCTCCATGGTGGTGGAGAGACAGCCTTGCATGCCCACACAGCTGCAGAGGCCTCTAGTGCTGAAGACCGGAGTCCTGTTTACCCTCAAAGTCAGGTACTCACCAAACACACTTACTCATACTCACACCGACACTCTGACAAATCCACTTTGCTAAATTCCTCAGAGGTGCAGTGCAGTGGAAGTGATCAGGAGTACATTTCATTTCATTCACACGTAAAGTGCTCCAGAGACACTGGAGACTCTGTTCTGCCAGAACTTTATTCTTTTTTTGGTTTTTCTCTCCAGACTGCTGGTGAAACTTCAGGAATTCAATCACATGGTCCGTGTAAAGGTGCACTTTGATAAGTAAGTGAAGCTTCAGAGGGTATAGAGCTGTTGTTTACAGCCTGATATTGTGGACTATGGCTCATTTTATACAGTTTATTTCTGAGAGCTGTGCTAGAGAATTCAGTTAATATCCAGTCAAAACAGTCATGAAGTGCAAGTCATTCATTTTTAGAAAGATTTGAGAAGATGCATACATACAAGATAATCCACTTGTACCCGGGGTCGGCAACCCAAATGTTAAGAAGAGCCATTTTGTCAAGTTTCAACAAAAATCTAACCACCTTAGGAGCCACATTTCATGTCCATTTTATTGAACGTTTCACCATATTGGCTTTAAATATGTCATAGTATGTGCTAAACAATATTATATAAATGAAAACGCAGACTTACTTTGCTGTGTTTTAAGTTTTAGCTCAGCTGTAGTCACTTTTCTCGCATCTCCGGCAGGAAACTTTTCCACAAAAGTAGAACAGTTACTGGTATGCTTATCATTCCCCAATTTCTCGTTTGAATTGACCTGTCCCACTGTAAATGGCGCCTGAAGTGCCAGAATGCAACTGCTGCGCCATTTAAGGTGGAACAGATAAATCTGAAGGAGAAGCGACTTCAGCTTCGCGACTTTTTAGTGTTTCAGTTTATCATTGCAGATTAAACATAGAGGAAACCAGCTGAAGTGATTATAAACACAAATAAGTTGTCTCCAAATTATGGCTGTTCCTCTTAAATCTCTGTCTTTGCCGTTTCATTAGCAACTAGCTAGGCAAGATTGTTGTCTGTGTTGCTATGGGACTAGCAGTTTGCGTGCCAACCTTCAGGGTTAAAGGGTGAATCAGCAGTTCTACATTAAATCCAGCGTTTAAGACCATTTACTGTTAAACTGTGTTGAAGGATCAGCAGAGCTTTATTTTACTGTAGAGGAGGATTATTTTATTACTACCTACTGATCTGATTCAGCTGTGGAGCCACAACAGGACAGTGAAAGAGCTGCATGTTGGTGACCACTACCCTGGTATAAAGAAAGGGAAAAAGAGAGTTTCCAAAACTGGAGTTGAAAGAATAATTAAAAGCTACAGAGAAAATGAGGCTCCTAACAACCACCTGGAACAGCTGGTCGATCCCAAAACTGCCCCCATCAGATAAACAGCACTGAAAGCTTTGATCTCTGAGAGAGAGGAGAACATCAAGCTGCTTCAGATCTGAAAACATCCCCAGGTGTTTCTGTCCATCCTTCCACTGTGAGAAGACCACTCAGCGCTGTGGGTCTGAAAGGACGTGTAGCTGATCAAGAAGAACCTCACTGAGAAAAGGAGATGACACATCAAACAAAGAAGCTGAATGATGGACTGACCACCCCAGAGTCCAGACCTCACCACTGAATGGGTTTGATTAGTTCAGAAAATCATCAACCAGCTTCTCAGACTGAGCTTTGGAGACGGGTCTGCAGGTTCTTTGAGGAGCTGAAAGTGGGTCTCCTGAAAAGCCTGGAAGCTGGAATGAAGGGAAAGAGTGACTGAACACTGTAATATTTAGTATTTTTTGTAGTTATACTTGTAACCAATGGCTGTTTTCACTGGAAATTAAATGAAGGGCAGTTTCTGAGTCTTCTATTTCGTTTAACATGTAACGGTCATGAATAGGCAGACCCGCAGTCCAAGTCCAGACCCAGGCGCTGTCCTATGCAGACATATAACTGATAAACTATGGAGAATTATTTAACTTTGTGGTGCTGTTTTAATTGCCGTATCATTTCTAGTCATTACAGTACCGGTTTAGCAGCCTGGGAAACACGCAGACCAATCGCATTCATTGTAAATATCACAGCCAATCAGATCTGTGCATTACGATAAGCACTGAGTCTCGAGTGACTGACACCGCACAGGGGAGGTATGAGAAGAGAAACAGCAGTCAGAGAAGAAAGTGAGTCAGAGGGAAGTTATTTGCAGTTACGTGATCTAAAAAGAGAAAACTGACAGTAAATGTTGTTGAAATCTGACTGAACTGGACTTTATTTGATCCGATGTTCAGTAAATGTTGTTGAAATCTGACCGAACTGGACTTTATTTGATCTGATGTTCAGTAAATGTTGGTGAAATCTGACCAAACTGGACTTTATTTGATCTGATGTTCAGTAAATGTTGTTGAAATCTGACTGAACTGGACTTTATTTGATCTGATGTTCAGTAAATGTTGTTGAAATCTGACCGAACTGGACTTTATTTGATCTGATGTTCAGTAAATGTTGTTGAAATCTGACCGAACTGGACTTTATTTGATCTGATGTTCAGTTTGACTGTATAAGATGCTGATATTCCTACTTGGCTACTTCAGTAAACAGTGTATGGCTCTGAGTCAGGATGCAGGTTTGACATGATGTTCTGGACCTTCGCTTGAGGAAAATCTCTCTAACTGGACCTTACTGAGTTTTAATTAAAGACCACTGAAATGCGTGTATGAATAGCCCAGCGTCTGACACTGTGCTTGTTTGGTCTTTTCAGGGACGTGACGGAGGACAGAAAGGGGTAAGATCATAAGACGGAGTATATTATGTGTACACCACAGTGATGTTTGTTGCTATGAGTAAATTCTTCATAAAACGAATCCTTCAGAATGTGGGATGCTTACAGCACATCAGGCTCTGAATCTCACAAACTACTTTGACAGTTGATCAGAAATCTGCTTTCTTTTTGCTGCTCTCCCAAACTGTGAATCAGAATTTTTGGACAAGCTGTCATCTGCTGATCAGCTTGTGCTTGGTGTCTTTAGTTTCCGGAAGTTCAACATCCTAGGAACCGCCATGAAGGTGATGAACATGGAGGAATCGATTGGGATGGCTGCTGAATTCCGACATCTGGTAAAGGAAGAAAAAACAGATACTCCTTCTTTCAGATTCAGTTCCTATCACAAAATACAAGAACTGACACTTTGTTTTTACCAAAACAGCAACTGAAAGAGCGGAAGGTGGCTGGCAATCGGACGAGCGAGGTAGGGCCGACGTCATTCTTCACATTCTGTACGTTTCTTTAGTGTTGGAGTGCAGGCGTGTGCAGGTGTGTGTGAGTGCTAGTGTTGGGAATGGGCATTTTTGCTTTTCGCCGTTCTGGATTTGACCCACGCATGTTCACTGACTGCGATTCGTGTCAAACCCTTTGATATGAGAGCCTCAGTTTTTTGGATCGGCGAGCATCTGGCCCGTTCTGTCACGCTACAGAAAACAAAACTGTACACATTAGAACTTGAGAAGATGGCTGGGTGTAAAAAAATAAATAAGAAATGAGAAAATTAATAATAAAGGAAAAACTACAGGGAAAAAGGGGAGGACCCGCTCACATTTGATCTCTATTGTATACATATGTGTGTTTGTGTGGGTTACAGGGCCCGCTGATCGTCACTGAAGAGCTCCACTCTTTCACCTTTGAGGCGGAGCTCTGCTGGTCTGGACTGGTCATCAATTTTGAGGTATATATACACATACAAAGTCAGATGTGTTGCTTAAATTTCGGTCTTCTTTTATTGAGAGTGGTCTTGTGTCGTCTCTTACAGTGTGGTCTGGTGATAGAAATATCCAGACCTGTAATAAAATAAGACATTGTGACTAAAGGTTCAAAGATAATTGCAATAACATCAATTTGGGTTGATCCTGTTGATTCGAAGAGAATAATTACAGATTCCTCTCATCCAGCAAACTGTCTTTTCCAGACGCTTCCTCTTGGGAGACCCTGTAGATCCATAAAAACTTAGATAACCTGCCTCACGAACAGCTTTTTCCCCCTGCTGTAAGGTTACTAAGTTCCTCTGAGTAGTGTAAATATGGTCTGACTGTAAGATTTCCAGCTTTCCAGAGTGCACAGATGAAAGTTCTGTGCAGTTTTCCATGATCCGTCTATGTTAAATCGCATATACTGTGTACTGTATTATATCTTGTTTATTGTATATGTATTACACCATCCATCTGTTCATAGTCCATCTGTTTCTCTGATACTCTGTTACCCTGTTCTTCAGTGGTCAGGACCCCCATAGACCCTCACAGAGTAGGTGCTACTTGGGTGGTGGATCATTCTCAGCACTGCTGTGTCTGATACACTCTCACCACCACAACACATACTGACAGACTAACACACCACCACCACGTCAGTGTTACTGCAGTGTTGAGAATGATCCACCACCCATATAGTACCTACTCTGTAAGGCAGTCTAGGCAGAGACTTACTGAAATACATCAGATGTTCTTCTGCAGTGCATATCGTTCACCGGTGGGTCCAAACCGCTCTTCATCATGTTCTTCATAACGTTCATACTCCATAAGCTCCATTCAGAAGCTGGGCGTCGTGTGAGGCTGTAGCTCTTCTCTCCAGTCTAATAGACGGTGACGTCATTTTAAACCCTTATAGTAAAAGTAGCTGAACTCAGTTTGTTTTTCTACTGAAAGTCGACCTGTTTTTCCCCAAATCTGGGCTCTAAACTATAAACAGACGGCGTCTCTTCAGTGATCTGCTCTGGAAACATCACTTTTAGAAAATAAATTCAGATGGACAAACCAAAATAGACCCTGGAGAGTAAGACTTAAAGCCTGAATTTTATCCATGCTTTTATCTATTGTTTGCATAGATAATGGTGGCAGAATGTAAACAAGTATATTGAGCTGTATGCGTGTACACACACACACACACACACACACACACACACACACACTTTCCCCATTCGCTCGCTGACTGTCTGTACGTCGGTCCGTCTCTCTCCAGACGACTTCTCTCCCCATCGTGGTGATCTCCAACGTCAGCCAGCTGCCGTGCGGCTGGGCCTCCATCATGTGGTACAACATGCTGACATCTGAGCCCAAGGTAAGCCACACCCCCAAAGCACCCGTCCCTCAGACTTCACCGATTCATTTCTGTTCTCATGATGAATCACAGGCTGCGTTTGCATTACAGGCCTGTTTGCTCAAATCTGATTTTTGCCCACATCCGATCTCTCTAACATTATTTTTACATTCATTTGGGTAAGTGACTCAAATCTGGCATTAATGTAAACAATCCGGCGTCCTGAAATGACCCACGTGCACACATCCTACCCAATAACATCATGTAAATTAATCAAGTGCATCATGAACAGCAAACAAACTAACGAGCAGAATGAGCTTCGCTGTGAAGATAATTGACTCTGATTGTTATTAGAGCGAGACGAAGGAGAAAAGGTTGAAAAGTGTGTTGCTTTTCCTTTTCGTTTTAACTTCTGCTCATAGTAACGCTAAATGATGGCTCACGTGCAGTGGGGGGAAAAGCATATGAATTCCGATCTGGGCGTCGGCATTAAGGTCGCACGGCAAGGAATCGGATACGTTGAGTCAAGTCAGGAGGCTTCTGTTGTCATTCCGTCTGTGTACAAGTACAAAGGGGAGTGAAATTAGATTCGTCCAGGAACATCACGGTGCAACACGGAACAAAGAGCACAAAGTCAATGGACGTGGTGTGCAAACAAGAAAAAAGCTAGAAACAATAAAATAAATACGATAAATTAAACAGACCAGACAGTGCAGCACCAACAGCACTCATTCTGGACATGAGGTCGTGGAATAAGGTGCAGAGATATTAACCTGCTGTGATCTGAGAGTCACACAGTCAGATGACAGACGTAAACACAGCAGCTACTGAGGTGGAAAAACCAGAGTAAACAGTGAAAACACAGAGTAGCAGCAATGACCAGATAGTGCAGGTAGAGCATCAAAAGAGGTGTGTGTGTGTGTGTGTGTGTGTGTGTGGTCCAGGTGTCACCGACCTTTTCGAGACTGAGAGCTGCTTCTTGGGTACCGATTAATGCGAAGAGCTGCCAGTTTGATACACACTTCTGAAATAACAAATTTACCTTTAATTAAATGTTATTATTGATGATTAATGATATTGATCTGTGTGAAGACACTGATCATGTTCATGATTTCTCACCATAATCATCAACAATGATTTAACAAGGCAGGAAACGAGGATTTACACTTTCAAACGATCACGTCTACGATGTTTTCACTAGCCGCCAGCAATCTTTAACATGTTTGTGCAGATTATCAATTATGTAACTTACAAAAATCAACGGTCGCGCGTGACGCGTCCTACAGCGTCTCTCCACGTTGTGCCGCTTTGCTGTCGCCGCAGGAACCTTTCACAGTCGTAAAAGAGAAACTCTTCCTCCCGTTCGCTGTGAAAATGATCCGGTTTCTTTCTTTTCTCTGCCAACCGTTGCCGTGGAGACCGTCTAGCTCTAATCTGATGTGAAACATTTTTAAAGGTTTTTTTAAAAAAATATCGTAATTTTCAAATTTACCCCAGTGCGAGTGTGATTTAAAAAAGAATAGCAACAAAAAAATTAGATGCAGCTCGCTGGTAAGCGGCGCTATAGCGAGCTATTTCAGAACTAGGCCCACGGGCGGCTCATGTGGTCCTTGCGGGCGACCTGGTGCCCACGCACACCATGTTGGTGACCCCTGGTGTAGAGTATGTGTGTGAGGGGGGCTTAGGGCTTAGTCCAGTCCTTGTGAGTTTAAAAACCTGACGGCTTGAGGAACAAAGCTTCTGCAGAGTCTGGCAGCGGTGGCACAGATGCTCCGGTACCTTCTGCCAGACGGCAGCAGTGAAAAACGTCCGTCTGAGGGATGGATGAGACTATTATGATCAGACTATTGAGTTAATTAGCAGTGCGCAGTTCAACTACATCTTCTGCCACTTTTGAAATACATTCTGGCTATGCTGTGCAGTTTAGGCCTGATCTTAACGGCACACAGAGCACATGTACTAATAGTTATCGACCCCGACATTCAGGGAAGAACTCCAGGGTAAACCTCTTTGCCGTTTGATTAGTGCCCCCTTGAGGAGAATTCACTCAGAGTGGCTGTACATATAATTCAAACAGCAGTGCTGGTGCCAGTGTATCAGTAGTGTTTCGCTGTTTATGGTCACATCCCATTTTATTTAGCTGTCTGCTCTTCCCTTTACACTCTCTCCCCAGAATCTGTCGTTCTTCGTGAGCCCTCCTTCGGTCAGTTGGGGTCAGCTGTCCGAGGTGCTGAGCTGGCAGTTTTCCTCCATTACTAAGAGAGGCCTAAATTCAGAGCAGCTGAGCATGCTGGGACATAAACTGCTGGGTGAGTGTGGATAATGTAGTCTTTCTTTTATGGCCAGATTAGTAAAAGTGTTGACATGAATTCACTTCTGTGGAGTTTTACTGCACCACATTGAGATTCTCCCAGTTAGTCCTCATTCACTTTGCATAGGAGGCGCTCAAGTGAAACAGAATAACAGAGAAGGAGCTTCAGATGTCAGTTTGCACACTGAAATCCATCACTGCTTCATTTGTTTAGTGAGATTAAGTTACTCAGAGGGTTTGGTGTGAAACGGTCCAGACGTCTTTACAGTGGTGGTGATGGGAACCAGGCGTCGCCATGACTACAACACAGATACAGACACTTTATTTACCATCCAGAACCACCAGAGAACCTACACTTATATTTTTATATATAATATTAGTGAGGCAGGGGGGCATTTTGACCTCAAATCCTGGTCTTTGAGTTTCCATAAAACGACGTCTCAGACATGAGGCACTAGGTTTGTAATGACTTCCCGTGAGGGAGCTGTTAGAGGCAGACGTCCGGTTTGAAAATGTCGTGTCTTGACCCAACAGGCCCGAAAGCATCGAACGACCCGGAGGCTCAGGTTCCCTGGAATAAATTCTGCAAGGTGTGTCCAAGAAACAAAGACATACACACACTTAATCGATGCTATCATTATCAAAACCAGGTGACTCATTTGTTTACACCATGCACCGGTCAGAATTTGATTTTAAATGGAACAAATTGAACGAATTGTGATTTCTTAAATTTGTGGGATAATTAAAACAAATGCATTGGTGATGTTCTCCTCTGACTCGGGGCTCAGGCACTGTTCACAAGCTGACCATGGATTCAGATGGTTTACCAATTAATAAACCAAACTAAAGCACTCTAGATGGCTTTCATTTCGTTTTATCAGACATTCACACGCTCCTGCTACCTATGTGGATGCTCTGTACAGTAGATAGCTAGTAATCATAGCGCTGATACACATATCATCAGTGCTCGATGTGGAATGCTCCACGTGCAATGCGTGTATAATATCCCTATAATGTAAAGACTTTTTTGTTTATATTGTTAATGTTGTGAAAGATGGAGTTTGATTCAGTTTTTTCCTTAGAAATGGGAAGTTTTATATATATACAGTTTTTTAGGAATAACTTATTTCAGGAATAATTTAACTGTGTTATAATATTTCTCATAGAAATTTGAGTTGCAGTTCAGTGTATCGAACTGAATTCACTCCCTTACAATGCACTGTTTGTGTGTGTTTGTGGGCTCGTGCAGGGCGGCAGTGAGAGAAACTTCACCTTCTGGCTGTGGATCGAGGGAATCCTGGACTTGATAAAGAGGCACCTGCAGAGCCTGTGGGATGATGGGTAAGAATCCTTGCTTTCACTCACTCACTCATTCACTCATACTGATCTAAAGCTTTACAGATAATACTACGGTTAGAACTGCATAGATCTTGTACATTACAAAAGTAAAGTGCGTAATTTCCCCAGAAATCTGTGATAACAGACAGACAGATAGCGCTGACTGAAGGTTATAGCCCAGACGTTCATGTCAGCATTACGCCACAGGACACAGTCAATAACTAACAGCATGGCTGTCAGTTACTACTGACAAGCTGTAAAACTGCAGATTCATACTGGATTAAAATCACTCCACAATTATTACAGTCAGACTGTAAAACTACACACTGCAGATTCATACTGGATTAAAATCACTCCACAATTATTACAGTCAGACTGTAAAACTACACACACTGCAGATTCATACTGGATTAAAATCACTCCACAATTATTACAGTCAGACTGTAAAACTACACACTGCAGATTCATACTGGATTAAAATCACTCCACAATTATTACAGTCAGACTGTAAAACTACACACTGCAGATTCATACTGGATTAAAATCACTCCACAATTATTACAGTCAGACTGTAAAACTACACGCTGCAGATTCATACCGGATTAAAATCACTCCACAATTATTACAGTCAGACTGTAAAACTACACGCTGCAGATTCATACCGGATTAAAATCACTCCACAATTATTACAGTCAGACTGTAAAACTACACACACTGCAGATTCATACTGGATTAAAATCACTCCACAATTATTACAGTCAGACTGTAAAACTACACACTGCAGATTCATACTGGATTAAAATCACTCCACAATTATTACAGTCAGACTGTAAAACTACACACACTGCAGATTCATACTGGATTAAAATCACTCCACAATTATTACAGTCAGACTGTAAAACTACACACTGCAGATTCATACTGGATTAAAATCACTCCACAATTATTACAGTCAGACTGTAAAACTACACACACTGCAGATTCATACTGGATTAAAATCACTCCACAATTATTACAGTCAGACTGTAAAACTACACACTGCAGATTCATACTGGATTAAAATCACTCCACAATTATTACAGTCAGACTGTAAAACTACACGCTGCAGATTCATACTGGATTAAAATCACTCCACAATTATTACCGTCAGACTGTAAAACTACACGCTGCAGATTCATACTGGATTAAAATCACTCCACAATTATTACAGTCAGACTGTAAAACTACACACTGCAGATTCATACTGGATTAAAATCACTCCACAATTATTACAGTCAGACTGTAAAACTACACACACTGCAGATTCATACTGGATTAAAATCACTCCACAATTATTACAGTCAGACTGTAAAACTACACACTGCAGATTCATACTGGATTAAAATCACTCCACAATTATTACAGTCAGACTGTAAAACTACACGCTGCAGATTCATACTGGATTAAAATCACTCCACAATTATTACCGTCAGACTAAAACTACACACTGCAGATTCATACTGGATTAAAATCACTCCACAATTATTACAGTCAGACTGTAAAACTACACACTGCAGATTCATACTGGATTAAAATCACTCCACAATTATTACAGTCAGACTGTAAAACTACACACACTGCAGATTCATACTGGATTAAAATCACTCCACAATTATTACAGTCAGACTGTAAAACTACACACTGCAGATTCATACTGGATTAAAATCACTCCACAATTATTACAGTCAGACTGTAAAACTACACGCTGCAGATTCATACTGGATTAAAATCACTCCACAATTATTACCGTCAGACTGTAAAACTACACGCTGCAGATTCATACTGGATTAAAATCACTCCACAATTATTACAGTCAGACTGTAAAACTACACACTGCAGATTCATACTGGATTAAAATCACTCCACAATTATTACAGTCAGACTGTAAAACTACACACACTGCAGATTCATACTGGATTAAAATCACTCCACAATTATTACAGTCAGACTGTAAAACTACACACTGCAGATTCATACTGGATTAAAATCACTCCACAATTATTACAGTCAGACTGTAAAACTACACGCTGCAGATTCATACTGGATTAAAATCACTCCACAATTATTACCGTCAGACTAAAACTACACACTGCAGATTCATACTGGATTAAAATCACTCCACAATTATTACAGTCAGACTGTAAAACTACACACTGCAGATTCATACTGGATTAAAATCACTCCACAATTATTACAGTCAGACTGTAAAACTACACACTGCAGATTCATACTGGATTAAAATCACTCCACAATTATTACCGTCAGACTGTAAAACTACACACTGCAGATTCATACTGGATTAAAATCACTCCACAATTATTACAGTCAGACTGTAAAACTACACACTGCAGATTCATACTGGATTAAAATCACTCCACAATTATTACCGTCAGACTGTAAAACTACACACACTGCAGATTCATACTGGATTAAAATCACTCCACAATTATTACCGTCAGACTGTAAAACTACACACTGCAGATTCATACTGGATTAAAATCACTCCACAATTATTACAGTCAGACTGTAAAACTACACGCTGCAGATTCATACTGGATTAAAATCACTCCACAATTATTACCGTCAGACTGTAAAACTACACGCTGCAGATTCATACTGGATTAAAATCACTCCACAATTATTACAGTCAGACTGTAAAACTACACACTGCAGATTCATACTGGATTAAAATCACTCCACAATTATTACCGTCAGACTGTAAAACTACACACACTGCAGATTCATACTGGATTAAAATCACTCCACAATTATTACCGTCAGACTGTAAAACTACACACTGCAGATTCATACTGGATTAAAATCACTCCACAATTATTACAGTCAGACTGTAAAACTACACGCTGCAGATTCATACTGGATTAAAATCACTCCACAATTATTACCGTCAGACTGTAAAACTACACGCTGCAGATTCATACTGGATTAAAATCACTCCACAATTATTACCGTCAGACTGTAAAACTACACACACTGCAGATTCATACTGGATTAAAATCACTCCACAATTATTACAGTCAGACTGTAAAACTACACGCTGCAGATTCATACTGGATTAAAATCACTCCACAATTATTACAGTCAGACCGTAAAACTACACGCTGCAGATTCATACTGGATTAAAATCACTCCACAATTATTACAGTCAGACCGTAAAACTACACACTGCAGATTCATACTGGATTAAAATCACTCCACAGTTATTACAGTCAGACCGTAAAACTACACACTGCAGATTCATACTGGATTAAAATTGCTCCACAATTATTACAGTCAGACCGTAAAACTACACACTGCAGATTCATACTGGATTAAAATCACTCTACAATTATTACAGTCAGACTGTAAAACTACACACTGCAGATTCATACTGGATTAAAATCACTCCACAATTATTACAGTCAGACTGTAAAACTACACACTGCAGATTCATACTGGATTAAAATCACTCCACAATTATTACCATCAGACTGTAAAACTACACACTGCAGATTCATACTGAATTAAAATCACTCCACAATTATTACAGTCAGACTGTAAAACTACACACTGCAGATTCATACTGGATTAAAATCACTCCACAATTATTACCGTCAGACTGTAAAACTACACACACTGCAGATTCATACTGGATTAAAATCACTCCATAATTATTACAGTCAGACTGTAAAACTACACGCTGCAGATTCATACTGGATTAAAATCACTCCACAATTATTACAGTCAGACTGTAAAACTACACACTGCAGATTCATACTGGATTAAAATCACTCCACAATTATTACAGTCAGACTGTAAAACTACACACTGCAGATTCATACTGGATTAAAATCACTCCACAATTATTACAGTCAGACTGTAAAACTACACGCTGCAGATTCATACTGGATTAAAATCACTCCACAATTATTACAGTCAGACTGTAAAACTACACGCTGCAGATTCATACTGGATTAAAATCACTCCACAATTATTACAGTCAGACTGTAAAACTACACGCTGCAGATTCATACTGGATTAAAATCACTCCACAATTATTACAGTCAGACTGTAAAACTACACACTGCAGATTCATACTGGATTAAAATCACTCCACAATTATTACCATCAGACTGTAAAACTACACGCTGCAGATTCATACTGGATTAAAATCACTCCACAATTATTACAGTCAGACTGTAAAACTACACGCTGCAGATTCATACTGGATTAAAATCACTCCACAATTATTACCGTCAGACTGTAGAACTACACACGCTGCAGATTCATACTGGATTAAAATCACTCCACAATTATTACCGTCAGACTGTAAAACTACACACTGCAGATTCATACTGGATTAAAATCACTCCACAATTATTACCGTCAGACTGTAAAACTACACACCGCAGATTCATACTGGATTAAAATCACTCCACAATTATTACCGTCAGACTGTAAAACTACACACCGCAGATTCATACTGGATTAAAATAACTCCACAATTATTACCGTCAGACTGTAAAACTACACACCGCAGATTCATACTGGATTAAAATCACTCCACAATTATTACCGTCAGACTGTAAAACTACACACCGCAGATTCATACTGGATTAAAATCACTCCACAATTATTACAGTCAGACTGTAAAACTACACACCGCAGATTCATACTGGATTAAAATCACTCCACAATTATTACAGTCAGACTGTAAAACTACACACTGCAGATTCATACTGGATTAAAATCACTCCACAATTATTACCGTCAGACTGTAAAACTACACACTGCAGATGCATACTGGATTAAAATCACTCCACAATTATTACAGTCAGACTGTAAAACTACACACTGCAGATTCATACTGGATTAAAATCACTCCACAATTATTACAGTCAGACTGTAAAACTACACACTGCAGATTCATACTGGATTAAAATCGCTCCACAATTATTACAGTCAGACCGTAAAACTACACACACTGCAGATTCATACTGGATTAAAATCGCTCCACAATTATTACCGTCAGACTGTAAAACTACACACTGCAGATGCATACTGGATTAAAATCACTCCACAATTATTACAGTCAGACTGTAAAACTACACACTGCAGATTCATACTGGATTAAAATCACTCCACAATTATTACAGTCAGACCGTAAAACTACACACTGCAGATTCATACTGGATTAAAATCACTCCACAATTATTACAGTCAGACTGTAAAACTACACACTGCAGATTCATACTGGATTAAAATCACTCCACAATTATTACAGTCAGACCGTAAAACTACACACACTGCAGATTCATACTGGATTAAAATCACTCCACAATTATTACCGTCAGACTGTAAAACTACACACAGCAGATTCATACTGGATTAAAATCACTCCACAATTATTACCGTCAGACTGTAAAACTACACACTGCAGATTCATACTGGATTAAAATCACTCCACAATTATTACAGTCAGACTGTAAAACTACACACTGCAGATTCATACTGGATTAAAATCACTCCACAATTATTACAGTCAGACTGTAAAACTACACACTGCAGATTCATACTGGATTAAAATCACTCCACAATTATTACCGTCAGACTGTAAAACTACACACACTGCAGATTCATACTGGATTAAAATCACTCCACAATTATTACAGTCAGACTGTAAAACTACACACTGCAGATTCATACTGGATTAAAATCACTCCACAATTATTACAGTCAGACTGTAAAACTACACACTGCAAATTAATACTGGATTAAAATCACTCCACAATTATTACCGTCAGACTGTAAAAAGTAAAATGTTCTGGATGAACAAATTTGAGATCAAGATGTATGTAATGTATTTATTATATGATGTCACCCACCCAAGGTCTCGGTCTCGCTCAGGTAAACAGATTATTCCACCCTGTAATGTAAACATAGGCTTTTATAGGCCTTTGAATACGCTGTGCATGAATACCACTCTGACTTCCTCCCCTTGTCCTCTGTCGCTCTCTGTCTCATCCCTTCTGGCCCTGTCTTTTGTCTCTCTTCTATAACGTGTGTCTCTGCCTGTGTGTCAGGTGTATTATGGGTTTTGTGACGAAGGAACGAACAAAAGCCCTGCTGAGTAATAAAGCTCCCGGAACGTTCCTGCTGCGTTTCAGTGAGAGCAACCGAGACGGCGCCATCACCTTCAGCTGGGTTGAACACACTTTAAATGGTGAGACACACCTCCATCCTGTCCCTCGTGTGGGCGTGTATGTGTACTACAGCGGGGGTCCTTCGTCCACCACGGACTCTGAGGTGCCACCTTACTGGTTACCACGAGGAAAAAAGTATTGAAACTGAAAAGTATTTTCCAACTAAATACTTAAATTTTTGTTTTAATATACACCGGTCAGGCGTAACGTTCTGACCACCTCCTTGTTTCTACGCTCACTGTCCACTTTATCGGCTCCACTTACTGTATAGCTGCACTCTGTAGTTCTACAGTTACAGACTGTAGTCCATCTGTTTCTCTGATACTCTGTTACCCTGTTCTTCAGTGGTCAGGACCCCCATGGACCCTCACAGAGCAGGTACTGGTAGTGTTGTGTTAGTGTGTGTTGCGCAGGTACGAGTGGATCAGACACAGCAGTGCTGCTGGAGTTTTTAAACACCTCAGTGTCGCTGCTGGACTGAGAATAGTCCACCAACCAAAAATATCCAGCCAACAGCGTCCTGTGGGCAGCGTCCTGTGGGCAGCGTCCTGTGGGCAGCGTCCTGTGACCACTGATGAAGGACTAGAGGATGACCAACACAAACTGTGCAGCAGCAGATGAGCTGTCGTCTCTGACTTTACATCTACAAGGTGGACCAACAAGGTAGGAGTGTCTAATAGAGTGGACAGTGAGTGGACACAGTGTTTAAAAACTCCAGCAGCACTGCTGTGTCTGATCCACTCGTACCAGCACAACACACACTAACCCACCACCACCACGTCAGTGTTACTGCAGTGCTGAGAATGATCCACCACCCAAATAGTACCTGCTCTGTGAGGGTCCATGGGGGTCCTGACCACTGAAGAACAGGGTAACAGAGGATCAGAGAAACAGATGGACTACAGTCTGTAACTGTAGAACTACAAAGAGCAGCTATACAGTAAGTGGAGCTGATGAAGTGGACAGTGAGCGTAGAAACAAGGAGGTGGTCAGAACGTTACGCCTGACTGGTGTATGTCTGTGAAGCTGGCTGGAGGGTCAACAAATTGCAGGTTTATAAATTGTGTTTTCTGTACAGACTATAATAAATGGTGCTTCAGTAATTTTGTGTTTCGCTCTTGGTTTAAAGGGGGGTTAAGGAGACTCTAGGTTGATGTTTTCTCATGTGTTTTTGGTCATATGTCTTCTGCGTGCGTCATTAAAACGGAGGAAATTGCACAAATAATGGTCAGAATATGGGGAACATTGCTTTCATCAGCCAAGTTGTGGATAACCACAGGTAAAAGAGCAGCAGGGGTGCAGTAGAAAAGGGGAAACGATAATCAGTGACACAGTGAACAGGGCAAAGAGGACTCTGCGTTGAGACTTCTGCGCTGTGTTTGGGTTGTTACTGACAGCACCGCCCTTCCTGTTGACACAACTAGCCTAGGCACTTCACTGCAGGTCAAAAATATGGGAGCAAAGGACATTGTAACAAAAGTTTATGATTAAAAACACATCAACATAAACACATAATTGAAAAAAAAAAACGTTTTGTGTGTGTGTGTGTGTGTGTGTGTGTGTGTGTGTGTGTGTGTGTGTGTGTTGTAGATGAGCCGCAGGTCCGCTCAGTAGAGCCCTACACTAAGAAAGAGCTTTCTGCAGTCTCGCTGCCCGACATCCTGCGGAACTACAGAGTGATGGCAGCGGATAACGTTCCCGAGGACCCTCTGCGCTTCCTGCTTCCCGACACTCCTAAAGACGAAGCCTTCCAAAAATACTACTCCAAACCTACTGACAGTAAGGCCCGGTCCCAGTTCTTCTTCGAGCCCCTGCTCCTCATTTTCGAGTGTCACTCTTAACCCCTTGTTCCTGAGCTACAGGGCAGTGGTTGAGATCTTCCCTCTGAAATGAGACCCTCTAATAAAAACTAGTTTGTAAATGTTTGAATGTGTTGTATAGCACCCAAACGGGTTCTTCTACTGTTACAGGCTTGGCACCGTAACAATAGCAGAACCCTTTTGGGTACTGTGTAGAACAATTTTCAGGAAGGTTCTATATAGAACCATCTACAGCACATTCTCCATCAGACTGAAAAAACCCTTTCAGGATGCAAAGAACCCTTTAATCATGCGAGGGGTTCTTTTGAGTGTTCTATATAGAACCTTTTCTATACTAAAGAACCCTTTAAGTGCCATCTTTTTTGTGTGTACAGAGAACACACGTCTGCACGTTTTAATGCACAGTTACTGTTTAGTCACTGGATTTAACATTAAAGAAGTAATTCCACAGATTTACAGAAGAATTTGTGAAAAAGCGCCACAGAAAGATTTGTTTTGCATAAAGTTTATTAAGAGTTTATTAATTGCCCGTTGGCTGCTGTTATAAGTATGTAGGGCAACATGTTGAACATATTGTCTGTGGTGACTGAGTGGTCCAGATAAAATGTAGTTAAATGACACTAGAACTAATCCATCCTTGAAACACCTCCTTACAGTTTGATTATTATTTACTTGTAGCTCATGCAAACTATTCATCGCAAATGCAGATTCGAGAGTTTTATTCCATACTACATGTACGTTAATTAAAAGAGAAGATGCTTTATATAAGCAGTAGAAGACGAGAGGGAGAAATAGCATCCCGGCTGTGATCTGGTGTCCGTAGATCATCCCAGCCGTGATGTTATGGGTGGTAACTCCCTCCTCAAGTGCTCTACTGCTTTAATACAGCAGTTAAATAAATACAGTAAGAAATGAATAAACTGGCCGTGAACGCGGCTTTAATATGTTTTACTGTTCAGTTCCTCCCTCCTAATTACAGCTCCTTAACGAGCAGCTCGTTGCTACGTCAGAGTAATGAGCTCCGCCCACTCGCTGCTCAGCCGGCAGTTCGTTCTCCAGCTCCACACTGACCGTTTGGGAATTTAGTGTCGTCTCGTCTTCAGAGTCGGACCAAATCGGCTGTCGGTCAGATGTGGTCTTAACAGCGTCCGTTTTCTGTTTGTGGTGAAGTAAGAAGTAAAAACGTTCAAATGGCTCGAGCGTCTCCTACAGCTGTCAGAGTCGTTGCTTAGCAACGGTATCTCAGAGGAGTGATAGTGTTTGAGAAAAGCCTGTGATCTTCTGGTGAAATAACAGCACCGTTAGAACCTTCTCAACCAATCAGCTCACGTGGCCGGAACTGACTGTTATATCATTTGATTTTAATCACATACGGTTCTAACAGGAAAAGTCATTATGTAATTTACTGTAATTACATACAGATATTCGGTTAACAGGAATAGAAAAATGACAATAACTCCAGACTTTGAAGGTTAAAAAACAGGAGATAAGTAAACATTTATCTTTACTACATCTAATATTAAAACCCAGAAGCCCCAGTTACTATATGTATGAGCCAGGTATCACAGTTTCACTATTATAAGCTAGCTGAAAACAGGAAAAATGTCAGAAGTGCATATTCAGACTTGTCCAAATCTTTATAATTCATCACCTGTAATTATTATAGTCACATACAAATTAAATTATTTATATATATAAAATTGCTTTCAGACTACTAAAGGTAAAAAAAATAGGTAAACACTTCTCTTTACAAAGTCTAATATTAAAATCCAGAAGCCCGAATACTAAATATTAAAAGAATTAAAATATAATAAGTAATAAAGGAAATGGAGTTGTATTTTCTTTCCTCCCTTCATCATTTTTACTCTCTTTTTAAAGAACACGAGCCGATGGACGTGGATAAGAAGCAAGACGAAGGCTACATCAGAACAACTCTCATCTCTGTCTCTGAAATGTGAGTCAAAGCTGCGCTGTTCTTCACAGTTCACCAGACTATAGTTAGGCTATTAACTCAGGCAGTAATTATAAGCTTCATAAACTTTTTTTAATGATATGATTTATATTTAATTTCAGGAGCGTTTCTGAGCAGCTGTTTTCTAAGATTTCCAAATCAATTCAGTGAAAATTATCCAGTTCTGTGATTGATTTTAGTGGAAGCTGTGACGCTAAAGTGATATGAAACTGTCACAAGAAAAATCTTTTTTGAGAAGTTTCAATTCTGTCTTGAAAAACTTGCATGTAATTTGTGTTCACTGTAACAAAGTACTAAAATCAGTCTGTTCTGTCTGCAGGAAAACATCCGAGTTCAACGACAACATCATGCCCCTGTCTCCAGAGGTATATGGGGAACTAGAACGCATTGTGGTCAGTATAAAACCTCAAAATGTCTCCATCCCTGATTTGATATGCTTCATTAGAATAGATCGTCTTTTTGTACTATATAGCACTAGTGATTTTACAGTACTGCACACCATACATCACAAATCAATAACCTTCACAGTACCATACTGTTCACTCGAGGAAGTGCTAATATTTACAGTGAATGCTACCAGAGTAATCTCCGATGTTTACAGTAAATCATAATATGGTACAATTACAGTGAAGGTTACCGGAGTAGTCACTAATCTTTACAGTACATTTTATCTGAGCTATCACAAATTTTTACTGTACATTTTACAGGAGTATTTGCTAAACTTTACTGTACACTTCACCTGAATAATCACAAATATTTACTGTACACTTCATCTGAGTATTTGCTAATCTTTACAGTACACTTCACCTGAATAATCACAAATATTTACTGTACACTTCATCTGAGTATTTGCTAATCTTTACAGTACACTTCACCTGAGTAATCACAAATATTTGCTGTAAACTTTACCTGAGTTATGACTAATCTTTATACTTTACTAGAGTCATTACTAATTTTTACAGTACATTTTACAAGAGTAAACACTAATTACAGTACTTTTTACCAGAGGAATGACTAATCTTTACAGTACACTTTACCAGAATCGCCTCAGTGACCCCTAAAAGAATAATTTACAGTGAACTAAACCAGAGTAATCCGTGATCTTTACTCTGGTAATGTTCACTTGAAATATTATTGATTATACTGGGAGAGTAATCAGTAATCTGTACAGTACACTAATATAATGACATATTTACAGTGAACTTCACCATAGTGATCCCTAATCTTTACAGTGAATATTGCTAGAGTAATTACTAATATTTACTGTTAATTTGACGAGTTACTGAAAATATTTTCTGTTTTACCAGAATACCCAGTAAAATTTGCTTTAGCAGAGTTTTGATGTTGTTAAAGTTCTGTAAATGTTTACTGCTGATAAAGTCGACTGTCTTTACTCTCCTGTTCCAGACTCGAGATCTGTCAGGGGGCATCGGAGAGGTAAAATAATTCTAACTGATGAGTGTATTGTTTCTATATTGTATGAGAACTCTGCTGGAAATCAGAAATCCAATGTTTCTTTTTTATTAAATTTAATTGAATATAGTTTAATAGAAACCTCAGCCAGGGTCGCTCACGATGCTTTCTCTCATGCGCAGCTGTGCCGTGGCTTTTCCGATGCCTGCTGAACGGATGGAGGAGAGGCTCTCCCTGCGTTCACAGCGGTGAAATGATCACCTGACCTCCAGCCTTTCTTGTTATTAACACCTTCAAAAAGATGTTTTAGAAAAATGTATTGTTCATTCGTTGAACACAGATGCCAGACTACAGCACTGTAAAGTTTTAAGGACAGCCAAGGGAATCAGGTTGACCTTATTATTATAGCACCTACCTGACGCTGTACAAACATTAGCACTTTTCCTCTCAAATCTCCTCTACTGTCATTCTTTCTGAAGCTTTCTTGTAGGAGGCATATTTGATCATTTGTGAATTTGACTGTTCTGCCTTACTTCTAGAGGCAGAAAGCAGAGAGTTTTAGACAGTAAAAATGTGCCAGTGGTGTTTTTGATATAACTCAATTTCAGAAGAGCCTCGGGCTCAGTTTTCAACTGGGAAAGCAGAGGTTATCGGAATCTCATGCCTTTTTTCTGTTTCTTTGCATGTGTGTTGCTCATTTTTTACAATTACACTGACTGCTAAAGTCAGCAGCTTGTCGAGGACTAAATATTTGTGTCAGAAAAGCTGTGAATTTGCTGCCTTTTGTTTTAAACTGAACAAATTTATCTTACCAAAAAAAAAAAAGACACTGTCAGGCCAGCTACTTGGAAGCTTAGTTTTTTTATTAGATATTTCATGAAATAAATACTCAGTGCAGTTTGTAATACAGTCTGACAAAGCATATAACAGCAAAATGCTAAGAGTGGAGAAAAAGAAAACGAAGCAGTAAAACGGACACTGACGATATAATACATTCATAACAGTAGTAAACACAGCCAGTGAAATATTACCTCAATTGAGAGTTAAACCAGGTTTCAACAAAATAATAGATACAGCTGTAAGGAAATATAGTCTAGATCCAAAGTTATAACCCATGGTGTGCTTACTTTCACAATTCCTGCATTTTTTGGTCATCATTTTGTAGTTTTGCTATAAATAATAACTGGCTTTCACAAACATAACACACATGCTTACACTCGCACTCATACACATACACCTATATACAGTACTCAAGTAGCAATCTAAGGGTTTCCCGGACACGGATTAAGCCTAATCTTGGACTAAACTGCCGTCCCAGCGGTGATTTACTTTCCGAAAGTCTAGGCTTAGGGTTAAGTTGGGTCTGGGAAACTGGCTTTAAGTGTTTCACAAGAAATAAAAAGCCTATTCAATACAGATAAGCTTCTTGTGCTCGTGGTCTTCGTGTGCTTCCGTCTACGTAACTCAGCTATGTTTCTATTTGTTTTTACACAACTTGCTCAGTATAGTCGTTTGGAAAGACGGAGAAAGGAATGTTCTGGGGACATTCGTGATCAGCTAGCTATATGTGATGTAATCCTGGGTACACTGAGGAGAGTTTACGCAGCTTTCCAGAGACATACCTACAAAATATGTGTGAAGCTCTGACTCTAGGTGCTTAATTCGGGTCAGGAAGTCATATGTAGTTAACATCCGCATGTGGATTCACAAAGTTGTAGTAGTTGAATAAACGATTGATTACTGACAAAATAATACTTAGCCTACTTTTGCTGGGTCTAAAAACAAACAAACATTTGCAAAAGCTGCAAATTCCTGCAGTGTATCGTGTGTGATGCACTGAATTAGTCTGGGTCGTACACGTTGTTATAATTGTTTGTGTCTTTTTTAACCTTTTTTAACGTCTCCTCAGTGTATCCAGGACTTTATAAATTCATAATCACTGGGGAACAAGACAAAAACTTTGTCACATAAACAAAAATAAATGTGTAAAAATAAATAAATAAATAATAAAAATAAATAACTGTTACAACATCACATTTTTTCTTTTTCTGTGGTGCCTCCTGCCTTCACACTTTTACTTTTCTCAATTTTTTTTTGGTTCAATTATTCTTTAATGTTTTTAATCATAAAGAAAATCGATAGTTTTATGATTGATGCTACCACAAAAACATTTGGTCCCTAGAAACTCGTCTTCACCCGTTACGGTTCAGTGCGCTCCAGAACATTCTCACCATGACAAATACATACGAAACTAGTGCAAATATTTCCATACAATCAAAGACTTTTTTTTTTCATTTGGAACAGATTAGAAATCGCAAGACTTGATGAACCATTTAAAAGGCAAACATTGCAACCATCCTGAAGTTTCTTTAAAAAAAAAAAAAAAAAAAAAAAAATCAACAAGACAAAAGCATTAAATATATACACTACCATTCAAAAGTTTGGGTCAATTGGCATATTAGAAATATTTTTTATTTTTCTTTTAGATGTATTCAGTATTTTAAAATATGAAATGAGAATTTACAAACCTTATCCATGTCGATACGGGATATAAATTTTTAAGTTCATTAATTTTATTATGTTATTCTGAATGTTCAATTTAGTAGAATTTCATCCAAATTGTTTAATAAAATTGTTTTGTCATTTAAAATATAGTAGTAACTGTACAACGTAGATTTAAATTGAATTCAGAGACCAGGTTTTTAAGATGTATGTATTTTTATCCATGTCAATATTTATAAATTGATATTTTCATCATTCCGAATGTTAAATTTATTAAACTTTCATTCCAAACATTAGTTTAAACAATATCAGAAAATTAATGCTGTATAATGGAAGCATTTTATAAATTTATCTGCTTGAAAATGTTCGTAAACTTTTGAGCAGTAGTGTAACTTAAAAAACAAGTTTTAGAAGGATACATCCCACTCAGTAAAAGCACTATAATCCACCCCAGGCTACTGTAAGGAGCCTGCTAGCTTTGTAATGATCTAAACGACATCATTAAGGAGCTATAAGTCAAAATATTCAATATTATAACATCAATGTACACTGTATATAATATATTTAAAATACATTTATAGTGTGTGTATGTGTGAAAAAACAAACGGAAATGCTACAGATCGATCACTGCGGACTGAAGAAACCAGCACAGTATGAGTTCTCACACACACACACCCAGCACCGCTGGAACAGGGAGGGAAAATGCAGACGTACGCCATCTGCTGGTTGTGTGCAAAACACCTGCCATTCATGCTTTCTGTGACGCCATAACTACAGTAAAAGCTTACCGGCAATCATCGGGGTCCAAGCACTATGTGCCATTGTGGAGCCACAGCGGCGATCATCGGGGTCCAAGCACTATACGCCATTATGTAGCCAGTGGAACAATAATGCTGTTGTAGAATGGCCTCTAATTTTAACAGGTCTGGGGTCTCAAAAGCGGTCAAGTTATAAACATTATGCATGTAGATATGAGAGGCTCATTCTGAGCTAACTAAAAAAAAATGTTTTTAATTCAGTTACTAGTAATTATACACTAATGTAAACATGGTTTTTGTATGTATTTGTACATACTATACTCCATTTCTGTTAGTAGATCTGCTTAAATATTACACACTGCACCTTTAAAACAAGCAAAATTATTTGCCAGTATGGTGCGATGAAAATAAGTTTTTTCAATCATTTTAATATATGGTCCTCACAATCTCAACATGAGAAAGATTAGCTATATCGGATATATTTAAACTTGCCTAGACAACATTTTTTGTTCTTATTCATCGTTAACCTATATTTCAAACTCAACCAGCATAGGGCGATGTGACCGCTTTCCTTCCCAACAGGATCCATAGTGCTCCGAACTGAAACTCGTGTCATAAATAAGCACAGCTGCACAAATACTTCACTTCTACACGGGTTCTACAGATGATTTTCAGTAATAGAGGCACACACACACACACACACATACAGACACACAAACTTCCCTCAGCTCTGGAGGACCGAGCTGCGCTACAGCATGCCGTCCAGGTTCTTCTCGGCTGTCTCCTTGTCCCCGGCGGGTGTGGTCTCCTGAGGGCTGTATTTATTGTGGTAATCCTTCAAGATCGTCACCACGTCGTGATGACCGAAGTGCACGGCCTCGTCCATCGGTGTGTTCCCCCACCTGGACAAAAATTCAGCACAGATTTAAATTCAAAATGTATTCAAATTTAAAAATGTAAAGAAAACACAAACAAAACAAGCAACAATAACACTTCCAAAGTATTCAATGTTGCCAGCAAAAACGAAAGCACGACTGTACGTTTATATCATTTTATACTATAAAATCTTTATTATTTCTGACTGATTCTAAACTTTCAGCCATTGCTACATTTGTAAGAGAAGAGCAGGTATTTTACTGTATTATTGTATTATCTGATGAAGGTGTGTGCAGTCGTTTTGCTGTTTTCTCACTTTTCGACCAACAGAAAAAAGTCAGAGGCGCAAACTCGAACATGTTGATACACATTTAATGTAATTATATTCAAATAATTACAGTGTAAATCAGACGTATAGCAATTATGGTAAAGACTAACCTTATAAAACACAGATGGTTTAAAATTACTTTGTTAGTGGTTATTAGCTGAGTCATAAACATGTTATAAAAGCTCTGACACAGGGATAGTTTCACATATCTCTGTTTTGTGGCAGTGCTCGTACCTGTCTCTGGGTACAGGGTTCACCTTACACGCCTCCAGAAGGAAACGAACGACTTCGGCGTGACCTGCAGACACAAGAGTGAAGCTATTTAGTTGAATACTGGAAACAAAAACAAACAAAAAAAAATTAAATATAAAATGTGCCATAACTTTTTTACAAGCCACATTTTGTTTTCCCCAATAAAATGTACAGTAGTTGTGCATTAATATATGCAAGTATTTTTGTAGAGGATGCGTTCACTTATTTACTGAAAGGACATAATGGCTCTTCTTAACATTGTCTTAACCAAAGCGTTAAGAAGAATCAGATAGTATTACTGACTCTGAATCAAGTTCTCAGTACCTTCTGCTGCAGCGACGTGGAGAGCCGTCCTGGAGTCGTAATCTCTCTGCTCCATATCCATAGATGAAAGAGCGAACCTGCACAGAGTAGGAGAAGATCATCAGAAAAATTCAGGGTGGGAAGGCGATATGAAGCGATATAAAGCGATATAAAGCGATATAAAGTGATAGAAAGAGAGTGAGTGTACCTCCTCAAAGCAGACACATCTCCAGTGTAGGCAGCAAACAGCAGATTTATAACAGACTTCACCTGGAAAAGAGCACAGAGGGAGAATGAAGATTTATCAAAGAGCGCTGCGGTTTTAGTTTCCTCCACTAGGTGTCAGGGCATCCGTGAAGTGAAACACCACATACACACTAGTGAACACACACACCAGGAGGCAGTGAGCACACTTGCCCGGAGCGGTGGGCAGCCCTATCCACGGCGCCAGGGGAGCAGTTGGGGGTTAGGTGTCTTGCTCAAGGACACTTCAGTCATGGACTGTCGGCTCTGGGGATCGAACCGGCGACCTTCCGGTCACAGGGCTGGTTCCCTGACCTCCAGCCCACATTCCAATCTTACTTTAGCAAACATTAGCAGTCACTAGCTAAATAACTGCTAGGTTAATTGGACAAAACGATATTTTAAATTAGCAGAACTCAGTCAGTGGTGATTTTGCTTTTGAAATGCAGAATAACTGCCTCAAAACATCAGATTTCGGAAAACTAATGTCAGATTTGCTCATTACTTTCATGAAATGATGTCATTGCTAAGCGAATGGATTAACAGTCCCTCACTCACCCTCTCGTCGCCGCCCTCTCTACGAGGGTCCAGCTTCTTAGCAAAGTGACGCAGGTTATCGTAGTTATGGAAGTTACAGAGCTGCACCAGATCCTACAGAAAGGAAGAGGAAAATTTGACACCAAATGGACATAAAGACAACAATTCAAGCTTCAGGTTTTAGCTATGCTAATCCAGCCTATCCATGTTTATGGAAAATAGTGAGTCGTACAGTTTCAGAAACCACATAATCAAGTCTATTAGAAATACTGAACAATTCAATGCTATTTTTCGTGAGCTAAACCTCTGAAGCCATAAGCATAAGCAACCACATGTGTGATTATATAACAATTCAACGTGGCTGAATGCTAATTTTTGTTAGCTAAACATGCATTTTTTTCACTATATCTCAAAAACTAAATAAGCGCTTTTGTGATTACTTAGCAAATTAATGTAGATAAATGCTAATTTTGGTTAGTTAAACCCCTGAAACTGCATTAAGATCCACACTGTGATTATTTAACATTTCAACTTGGCTGATTGCTAGTATTTCTTTGGTAAACTTCAATTTTCAGCTATATTTCTGAAACCAAATATACATATTTTTGATTATTTGATTATATAACAATTCAACGTGGCTGAATGCTAATTTTTGTTAGCTAAACATGCATTTTTTTCACTATATCTCAAAAACTAAATAAGCGCTTTTCTGATTACTTAACAACCTAATATATAACAACCTTTAATGCTTATTGTGGTGAGCTGAACCCCTGAAACCACACATTTGTGATTATATAAACAATTCAACTTGGCTGAATGCTAATTTTTGTTGGCAAAAGTTACATTTTTAGCTAAATCTCTGAACTTAAATGAGCACTTTAGTGATTACTTAACAACTTAACATTAGTTGTTTGCCAATTTTATCTAACATGTCAATTTTATCTAAACCCATAAAACCACATAAGGATCCACATTTGTGATCATATAATAATTAATCTTGGTCGAATGCTAATTTTTGCAAGCTAAACTTACATTTGTAGCCCTATCTCTGAAACCAAACACACTTTTGTGATTATTTAACAATTTACCTGAAACCACATCAGGATGCTATTTTTGTTAACTGAACCTCTAAAACCAGACAAAGAACCACCTTTGTGATTTTTTTAACAATTCAACTTGGCTGAGCGCTAATTTTTGTCAGCTAAACTTAAAATGTATAAAACTGCATAAATGTGATCTTTTGTTAAACTATCACTGAATGACCACATTAAATGGCCTTACAAAGAGAGAAAGTTAGTACCGTGCAGAACTGGATGCCGCGGACGCTGTTGCCCAGTTTGTCTAGAGGTGGAGACCAGCACATGATGCCCATCACGTTAGGGACCACCAGCAGAATCCCACCTGCCACGCCCGATTTAGCAGGCAAACCCACCTACAATAACAAGGACACATACGAGACGATGAGAAGGTGTCCGTCTGATCTGTCTGAAGAGGTGGTGCTCTATCTGACACTTACATGGAAGGCGAACTGTCCGGAAAAGTCGTACATGCCGCAGGAGTGCATGAGGCTGAGTGTGTTCCTCACAGCTTCGGGGTTCAGCACACGCTCACCTGTGATTGGACAGAAGCCGCCGTTGGCCAGCGTGGCCGCCATGACGCTAGCGCTCTCGCAAGTCACCTCAATGGAGCACAACTAAACAACAAATAAATTAAAACAAACATGTCTACAGTAAAACTCCCACAAATCGTCAGATTCAGAAAACTAATGTCAGATTTGTTCAATACTTTCATTAAATAATCACCCTGTGTCCAGTAGATCTAGTAATAAATGTTTCTGATTTATGAGCCATTAAATAAAAGAACTAAGCCACTATTGAAGTGTCAAGTAAATCATAATAAGTATTTCCAAAATGTGAAAAAAAGCATGTGTACTTACTGTTTTGGTAATTCAAACACGTCTTAAACCAAAGAAAAATCCTTGAAAACTTCATACATCTATCATCAGTAGTTCTCAAGTTATGACTTATCAAATTTGCAGCTTTTTCAATAGGCCACAGCCACTTTTTAAAGCCTATATATCTCACAAATTAATACAGATTCAAGCCTAAAATTTGGTACATCTTCAATTGGTCACAGTGGCATCCTTACACGAAAATATTAAGCAAATCTGAGATGGTCGGCCAGAAAACTTTACAGTGATTGCAAATGGATATCTACTTCTCAAGATATATACATATTAGCAGCTGGGATGAAAACAAATTTCTTATGAACCTATTAAAAATGTAAAGGTATTAATATATTGAAGTAGAACTACTGAAGGTAGAAGTATTGTAGTAGAAAACCATTTAAGTGTAGAAATGTGAGAGAAAATCTCCAACCAGCCAAGAAATCACTGACCTGAAAGTAGAAGTCCAAGATAGAGGTCATATCTGTGCCCTCTGGGAAACACTGTAAAAATGAAGAAAAAAAATATTAGCCACACAAACATGTACCTGTAATGACAATTTTTATTTGGAACAGAATTATATATGAAAAGTTATAACTGATCAATATTTTGAACAGTCACCTTCTTCTCCTTCAGATAGTAGCCGATGGCAAAGTTCCGGTCTCCAGACATTCTCTCCGACTGAAAACTGGATCACACAATAATATCTTAACCTTTGCAATAAAATCAAGGCTTTAGATTAAACAGAATGTCGGCTTTAAATTGTCTTTAAATTATCTGGTCAATTAAAGGCTTTTAAGGCATTTTTTCTGGACTTCTGATAATCAAATATAAACTATAAAATAAGGTGACTCACGTAGCATTGCTAAAGCCCACATACTCATTCCCTGCCAGCTTCTTCATGAAGTTCATTACCTGAAATAAAAAGAGAATAACTGCATATTTCCATATTACTAAATATTATATGGATATATTCCATATATCCATATTTCTAGTTAATAATAATTTTCATTTCTTAAAATATGGAATACATTTCCTTTTATTGCCAAAATTTATCTATCCAGTTTAATGAATGGAAGCTAAATTGACACCTTTTTTGTTTTGAGTAAATGAAACATTGAAAAAGGTTTAAGCCAAGTTCATTAAACCAGATTTAAAAAACAACATTGAGCAACACACTAAACAAAAATGAGGAAAACAGAAGAATACAATTCAGATCACTGAATAACACTGGCCAAATAAAAATAAACACTAAAAATAAAAAGTTTACACAGAAAAAATGTAAAAATCTGTAAATTGAATAAAATAAAAATAAGACTATATAACAGAAACATATCTATATCTAAATATATACACAAGTTTTCATAATCAGTTTATTTATTGGATGTTTTAGGCCTTGAGACAAAAATAATTATACAGACCCTCCGGTCACAGAAAAAACTGACAGCTGACAATCACACCATAAAACTGTCCCCTAACTGAGCCTTACTGTTAGAGAGAATCCTGCATAAAACAGTTACAATATGAACATAAACTTACATAGTCAAACTTCTCTGCATTACTTGCTCCTTGCTGAAAAACAAAGATCATATATAAATATAAGTTTGACAATAAGTCAAAGTAAGCACTGTAACAATGCAGTGGATGTTAAAGATTTTAAATTATCATATGCAAAGGCATCAACAAACTTATTTTAATTTAAATAACGCAAGCTGTGATGAATAAACTATCAAAATCTGGCACACACAACATCATCAAAACACAGAAGCGTATTAGATTTGTGTAGTTGCACAGAAACAAGTAGACAAGCAGACCTACAGATCTGCACGAGTAACTATTACTAAAACATAAGGTACGATATCTAATTATGATATAAGAAGAAGATGGGGCAAAATTAAGTATGTGGGGTGAAAATCACGAGCGCTGAATAGTAGGGGTGGGAATCGCTGTAGGCTCCACAAGACTCTACTCTGATTTTAATGACATGCTGAGTACTGCATAAACTTATGATATATATGATCGACTGTAAATTATTAACTTTTTTTTGTAAAGTAACATTCAAAACAGGCTTTATAGTGGCATATTTAATTACCCAGAACAGTTTACAATGTCAGGTGAATGTAACGTTAGGAGTCTTGCTCTTACTGTTGCAGGCGAGCGTGTTATCCACTGTGCAGTCTAACTGTTCCTAAAAGTCTCCTGACAAAAACCATAAAATAACAGCACCATCTTGTGGACTAAGACAGAAATGCATTTTGGTAATGTATGAGTATGGACTTAATACACATGTTCATGAAAATATAATAAAATATTGATACTTGGGCCTCCATCTATTGAAACTATGTAAACCCCAATTAGGGTTGAGTGGTATTCAAATTCATACCTTCAAAGCTTTGCCGCAGTATACTTGAATATCAGAGCTTAAAACAAGTATAAAAATGTGTCAAATGTATAAAAGTTCTGTAATAATGTTTTCACTGATGTTGTCATCTCAGCATCTCAACAGAAGACAATCAAATAAAGTTCAGTTTGCTTGTCAATCTAACAACCATTGCTAAATGTTAAACGATGCTGCTAACTAGGAGAGAGGAGCTGGTTAGCATTAGCTTAGCTAGCAGAAGGTGCTCACCGCAGAACATGTTCGATTCTGGTGAACTGAAGCACAAATTTAGATGATAATGGCTCAAATCGGAGTGAATGAAGTGGAGCGACTGGTGTTGGAGGGACAGACGGGTAAAATTAAACCTGTTCTGTGGTGTTTGGATCTGCAGCCTGAGCTAACCTAGTCGCAGCTTAGCTCAGGCTACAGATCCGATCAGTGGCTCAAAGCACAGTACAGGTTTGGTTCAGAATGAATGACACAAGCGTAGATGATAAAAGCTCATGTCTGAGGGAGCAGAGGTCGAGTGACTGGTGATGGAGTGACAGAAGGCAGAATCGGACCTGTTCCGTGGTGTCTGGTATGGATCTCCATAGCAGGTTTTCTTTCAATCCATTATATAAAAAAGCTATCCCACTCCCATTTCCTTTCGGGAGCTCTAAGCTGTGCCTCACACCACAGTACAGGCTCAGTTCCAGCCAGGTGTTGGAGTTACAGCCGAACTGGCGCGGCGGCGTGCATTGGTTAGCCTGCAAGCTCTCACTGAGCCACTGTCCTGCATAGTTGTTCTGCAATATTTGCTAGTTCTTTTTTAGCAGCACATTAGGTGGGAACAGAAACCATAACCCGAACAATACAGGTGTGGGAACCATTTGGTTGACAGCATCAGTGAAGCGATTAGAGGGTGCTTAATTCTTAAGCTTTTTTCAGAATGAATTAGTTTTACTTGAGGAGGTAGAGCAATGTCATTTGTATCAGTGATTTTAGCACCATGTCTTACTGAACAGCAGAAATAACTTTAGGTTTTATTGATCTCATGCAAATTGATAAGTCGGTAAAAATGCTCTTATATCCCATGGAAAATGTCCTCGGTGGCCGATACGTGCCGTCGATATGTGCAAACCTATAACTCGGACGAACTGGACCAGAAGCTGGAAACCATCACGATTTTGAAATGCCATCAGTTTTTAATATTGCGGCTTTATTAAAGTTATACCACCCAACCCTAAAATGCTGTGATATTATACTGTATCGTTTAAAAAAAAATTCTCCCACCCCTACCAAAGCATGCCGATTAAGGCAAAGTGATGGCTAAGTCACTAAGCAAGTGGCCCAGTCCACTCTCACCAGGGGTAAACGGGTGCGGGCGGTCCTTTATAGACTGTGAGTGAATTAGTTTTGCGGGTGCAAGTCAAAAAATAAATAAATAAATAAAAATCAAATTTAAAATAATGCACATTTTTTCCACATTGAAGAAATGTGATTTCTGCACATGAATATCGTACCATGATTCAAACATAACAGTCATTCCTGACAACGTTTCCATGAGTGTAAATTAACTGCAGATGGACAGCTGATGACGCTCAGACTAGCTTCCGTCAGAATCCAAATTTTGCGATTTGTTCAATGAGGAAAAAATAATTGAAA
>NC_051235.1:3185000-3197500 GCF_015220715.1 Pygocentrus nattereri | reverse complement strand
GGTGCCTGTCAGTGTTGATGTCGGTGTCTGTCGGTTGGTGTCTGTCGTCAGTGTTGATGTTGGTGCCTGTCGTCAGTGTTGATGTGGGTGTCTGTCAGTGTTGATGTTGGTGTCTGTCAGTGTTGATGTTGGTGTCTGTCGGTTGGTGTCTGTCATCAGTGTTGATGTTGGTGCCTGTCGTCAGTGTTGATGTTGGTGTCTGTCAGTGTTGATGTTGGTGTCTGTCAGTGTTGATGTTGGTGTCTGTCAGTGTTGATGTTGGTGTCTGTCAGTGTTGATGTTGGTGCCTGTCGGTTGGTGTCTGTCGTCAGTGTTGATGTTGGTGTCTGTCAGTTGGTGTCTGTCGTCAGTGTTGATGTTGGTGCCTGTCGTCAGTGTTGATGTCGGTGCCTGTCAGTGTTGATGTTGGTGTCTGTCGGTTGGTGTCTGTCATCAGTGTTGATGTTGGTGCCTGTCGTCAGTGTTGATGGTGTCTGTCAGTGTTGATGTTGGTGTCTGTCAGTGTTGATGTTGGTGTCTGTCAGTTGGTGTCTGTCGTCAGTGTTGATGTTGGTGTCTGTCAGTTGGTGTCTGTCGTCAGTGTTGATGATGGTGCCTGTCAGTGTTGATGTTGGTGTCTGTCGGTTGGTGTCTGTCGTCAGTGTTGATGTCGGTGTCTGTCGTCAGTGTTGATGTTGGTGCCTGTCGTCAGTGTTGATGTCGGTGTCTGTCAGTGTTGATGTCTGTCGTCAGTGTTGATGCTGGTGTCTGTCGTCAGTGTTGATGTCGGTGCCTGTCGTCAGTGTTGATGTCGGTGCCTGTCAGTGTTGATGTTGGTGTCTGTCGGTTGGTGTCTGTCGTCAGTGTTGATGTTGGTGCCTGTCGTCAGTGTTGATGTGGGTGTCTGTCAGTGTTGATGTTGGTGTCTGTCAGTGTTGATGTTGGTGTCTGTCGGTTGGTGTCTGTCATCAGTGTTGATGTTGGTGCCTGTCGTCAGTGTTGATGTTGGTGTCTGTCAGTGTTGATGTTGGTGCCTGTCGTCAGTGTTGATGTTGGTGCCTGTCGTCAGTGTTGATGTTGGTGTCTGTCAGTTGGTGTCTGTCGTCAGTGTTGATGTTGGTGCCTGTCGTCAGTGTTGATGTCGGTGCCTGTCAGTGTTGATGTTGGTGTCTGTCGGTTGGTGTCTGTCATCAGTGTTGATGTTGGTGCCTGTCGTCAGTGTTGATGTTGGTGTCTGTCAGTGTTGATGTTGGTGCCTGTCGGTTGGTGTCTGTCGTCAGTGTTGATGTTGGTGTCTGTCAGTTGGTGTCTGTCGTCAGTGTTGATGTTGGTGCCTGTCGTCAGTGTTGATGTGGGTGTCTGTCAGTGTTGATGTTGGTGTCTGTCAGTGTTGATGTTGGTGTCTGTCGTCAGTGTTGATGTTGGTGTCTGTCGGTTGGTGTCTGTCGTCAGTGTTGATGTTGGTGCCTGTCGTCAGTGTTGATGTGGGTGTCTGTCAGTGTTGATGTCGGTGACTGTCGTCAGTGTTGATGTCGGTGTCTGTCGTCAGTGTTGATGTCGGTGTCTGTCGGTGTTGATGTTGGTGTCCGTGGGTGTCCGTTGGATCTGTTCTCTGGCCTTTAAATCCATGTGCAATTAAAGTAAAATAGAACAAGTTTGTTATTTACAGCTCGGTTGTTATAAACAAGCCTGTATCACAAAACGCAGCTCTTCGTCCAACATTCCATAATGAAATTTTGGGACCATATCAGCCTCACCTGCCCACCGGAGAGCTTCTTGGCGTTATCATAAAGCTCATCAATGTGTGACGTGAACGACTGAAAATCAGGAATGACAAACTTCCTCCGGAATGCCTGAGTCAGCAGGACAATGTTACTCTGGACACACCTACATGCGCGCACACACACACACACACACACACACACACACACACACACACACACAAAAGGAGAAAAAAAAACAAAAGAGAGAGAAAAAGACTTTTTTAAAGAAAGGCTGATAATCGACAAAAATATTTTGTTCAAAATAATCTGTAAGTATTGTTTATATACATAATAATAATAATAATAATAATAATAATAATATTGTATTCTAATATATAATATAATATTATAATAATAATATATTTACCACAGTATTACTAACACATTCTCCCTCAGCCTCACTTCTGCTCTGCTGCTGGAGCTTTTATTCCAGAGGATAAATTAATTCCATCCGGAAATTTCCGTTTGGTATTAATGGAAATACACACACACCCCTCTGTCGGGGGCAGGGGGGATTTAAATCCCTCCCACGCACGGTGCACCACGTATTATGAGATTCATTGAGCTGCATGTGGAGCAGGAGCAAAAGATGTGCTACAGTAGTTTGTGTTCTAAAGCCAGCCAACCCAGTTCTGCTTAACTCAAAGACTAGAGTTCTAGATTTGCTTCAGCACTTAGACATAATTCCTTCATTAATAACAGTGAATTATGTAATTAACTACATTTGATTTATGTTCTGTATCACCAGGTTTGATTGTTGTAGTGATGTTGGTCTTTTTCTTTACTCCAACATGAAACAAATGACAAAAATATGACCAGAAAGTGCAGATTGAGAACGTTTCAGAACAGGTGTCCTCAAACAGCCCAGTGCAGGTCTTATATTCCCAAAATAATTTAGTGAACCTTCACTGCCAACACGTGTCCGAGCAGAGTGAATCTTTTATGTGCAGCGGGAACTGGTCAGTCACAGAGTGGCCAATCAAATGGCCGGACGGCTGAATCAGCTATTTAATTATTGATGCTGGGAGACTGAAACAGAAAAAGATAAGGACGTCACTCTGAAGTGTGACGCCAGCCTGGTGCTCCGCTGGGACTTCTGAGTGTGTAACATTCCCACAACAACACTCAGCCAAACTACAGTCACACGGTTTCATCAAACTAAAACAAACAGCTTCATACACTTTACACACACACACACACACACACACACACACACACACACCTGTGAGGACTTTCATAAGTTTCTATTGGTTTTTGTATTACTGTAGCCAAGTAATACTACACCTAAACCTAACCTTAATCTCAGTCTCCAAACCTAAACCTAACCTTAATCTCAGTCTCCAAACCTAAACCTAACCTTAATCTCAGTCTCCAAACCTAAACCTAACCTTAATCTCAATCTCCAAACCTAAACCTAACCTTAATCTCAGTCTCCAAACCTAAACCTAACCTTAATCTCAGTCTCCAAACCTAAACCTAACCTTAATCTCAATCTCCAAACCTAAACCTAACCTTAATCTCAATCTCCAAACCTAAACCTAACCTTAATCTCAGTCTCCAAACCTAAACCTAACCTTAATCTCAGTCTCCAAACCTAAACCTAACCTTAATCTCAATCTCCAAACCTAAACCTAACCTTAATCTCAGTCTCCAAACCTAAACCTAACCTTAATCTCAGTATCCAAACCTAAACCTAACCTTAATCTCAGTCTCCAAACCTAAACCTAACCTTAATCTCAGTCTCCAAACCTAAACCTAACCTTAATCTCAGTCTCCAAACCTAAAACTAACCTTAATCTCAGTCTCCAAACCTAAACCTAACCTTAATCTCAGTATCCAAGCCTAAATCTCAGTAGCCAATCGTAAACCGAACCTTGAGGCTAAACTCAGTATCCAAACCTACACCTAACCCTGACCTTAATCTCAGTATCCAAAACAAAACGTAACCTTAATCTCAGACTCTAAACCTACACCTAACCCTGACTCTAATCTCAGTATATAAACCTAAACCTAAACATAACTTTAATCTCAGACTCCAAACCTAAACCGAACAGTTGGGGGCAGTCGTGGGCTGGAGGTTAGGGAGCCAGCCTCGTGACCGGAAGTTCGCCGGTTCGATCCCCAGAGCCGACAGCACATGAGTCCTTGAGCAAGACACCTAACCCCCAACTGCTCCCCGGGCGCTGCGGATTGGGCTGCCCACCGCTCCAGGCGAGTGTGTTCACTGCCCCCTAGTGTGTGTGCTCACTAGTGTGTGTGTGGTGTTTCACTTCATGGATGGGTTAAATGAGGAGGTGAAATTTCCCCGTTGTGGGACTAACAAGGGTCACTTAAACTGAACCCTCACTCTAACCTCACTATCCAAACCTAACACTGACTCTCTGTTTTCAAAAAGGCAATTTTTCCGAAAATGTAACTCATAGACCAGCAGAATGTCCTCACTTGAGCAAAAATGTCATGCTGTCCTGTCACTGTCAGGACACGTAGTCCTAACAAGGACAGCAAAACTAGCAAAACATGTACACACACACACACTGTTACTTTTTAAAGAGGTGTCGGTCCAGAGCTCCATCGGACGTGGTCTTCAGGGTGACCTTCAGCATCTCCATACACTCCTTCAGACGGGGATCACCAGTACGCAGACCAGTGGCTTTCAGTGCCTACACACACACACACACACACACACACACACACACACACACACACTTAATAATTCATTGCATGAATCAAATCACCTCAAAACTATCCCAGGTCACTGGATAACACTAGTAAAAAAAAGGGGTCTTCAGACCACATGCATTAAAATCCAAGGTGTGCCGACTCTCGTGTTTTAAAAAAAACAAAAACAAAAAAAACAGGACAGCCTTCTTGTGGGGCAGGCTGACACTTTTAATTGACAAGAAGGTAAATACAAGACAGCGATATGAGCATGAAAGACTAAGACAAACGATAAACATCAAAACTCACATATATGGCTAAGCCCTATTCCAGCTGGATTAGTATTACATGAGAACAAGCTGTCATTTGAGTGATAATCCAGCATGAATCTACCATGTCCGCAAGTCTGCTAAGTAATAATTCCGGCGTGAATTGCCTTCTATTATTCACCAAACTCAGAGCTCCCTCAGAATTACCGGTCCTGCTCGAATCAACGTCTTAGTAACATAACAAAATCGGCTAGAAGAAGACAGACGAGGCTGAAGTCGGCTACTTCTTCGCCGACTTCTTCGAATTTTCCCGTTCCACCTTATATGGTGCAGCTCAGGTGCCAGAATGAAACTGCTGCAGCCTTTAACTAGTATTACTCCTTTAAAATGAAAGAGCTACGATTAGAGATGAGATCTGCTCATTTAATATATACATTATGTAACCCCAGCATTCCTTTTTTGGAACAATCCACTTATGCTAACAAATTGTTACAGTAAGGGAGTTACGTCACATCCTCGGTTCCTCGGTGCCTCACGGCTGTAAGAACACGGCGCTTTATCTGTTTGAAATCAGCCTGTATATATTTGACAAATAACAGGTAAGCGCTTCATCCACTGATGAGAAAACCCCTCGTATAGAAGACGGAGGCTTCTCATCAGCATTGAACGTGAAGTGTTAGCTGTGTTAGCTCATTAGCTCATCTGAAGAGAAAGCCTTGGTTGCTCAGCCAACACAAAAACCTACAGATTTCTCAGACCGTCTACCTAAAAAGGTAAGCCCTGGATATCCGTTCATGAACTCTTACAGATACTTGTATATGAAAATTCCTTGGAATGCACACAACCACATCACATCTATCTTGCCAGCGAGTTCAACTTCCTACAAAGACATCAGACTCTAATTCCACAGAGAGACTGGAGTGTTGGTATTACCGTTACTGACACACTTTTGTCCATGTTTATAGATAACAGTGTTTACCGTGGTAAACTTGTGTGCTGGGATTTTCTCTTGACCCTCTGCGATGGTGTAGAAGAGCAGGTCTTCCAGACTGGGCAGGATACCTGCCTTCCTTCTCCTGTGGACCAAACATACACACGTATGAGCAGTGAGAGACCAGTCGGACTCTCTATAGAGGACATACACAACCATCAGCAGGACAGGCTGCACTGAAAACGACAATAAGCGTTTATTTCGTATAATACTGGCACAGCTGAGAAATATTTCAACTTTTCTCTCAGAATGTCGGTCAGTATCGGACAAATTATAGTAACTGAAAGATGATTACGAGAATCTCTTATCGCTGCATTCGACTGAAGCACTTAACCTGGAATTTCTGACAAAAAAAAAAACAAACTACCTAGAGCTGAAGTGAAGCACTGCTCATGTGAAGCATCTAAAGCTATGTCGCTTCTAACGGCGCCCCCTTGTGGAGAATCTGTAGTCTGCGAAACACGAGTGAGTTCCTTGACTAAAAACATGATTTCCTGAATCTTTTTCTATATTAACAACTCTGCACTTTTCCATACTGAAAACACGAAAATCTACACATTTATTCATGTTTGTAGCCTGTAACACACTGAACACAACGCAAATAAACAAAGCGAAAATGCAAAATATTCGCACCGGACCCGCCGCTATTTTTGGGGAAAGTTGTTTACGACGTGAAAACAAGCATAGAATATCCAGGTAAATGACATTGTGCTGGATGCTTTCCAATTTGGAAAAGCGAATAGAAGAACGCGTAAATAAGATCTTCGCTCTTCAAGGAACGAGCAAACAGCAACACCGGACTTCTGTCCAATTTGGAGGCACGGAGAGATTCATTGCTTCATTAAGGAGCTGAAACTTCTTCAATGATCTCAGATGTTTGTAGCTCAGTTTGAGCTGACCTTGGAGAGTCTGATCCTTTCGACATTGGTGAAAAAGTTCTAGTTGCTGGAACACAGCCAGCCCGTCATCTTGGCGGTCATCATGCCAATGCCAGAGACGACCAGTACTGGTCAGACTTCATTTCGCCAGTGAAAGTCCACAAAAGTCAAAGCTGAGGTCAAACAAAACAACGTTCCACTTTCGTTAGTCAAAAAAAAAATCTCTTTTTCAAATAAATAAACAGATCAAATTTATTTATTGTTGTCCTAATAAATTGTGCTCGGTGTGTAACGGCCTTCAAAGAGAATCACGTTTTAAGCTTCAGTTACTTCAGGATAGATCTGATTTTTTTTTTTTTTGACTTGGCTGTTTAGCTGAATGGTTAAGTCAAGCCCAGAACAGTGAAGTACTCGTTGGGCTTCTAACACTTTGCTCCCGCCAATTTGTTTGGTCATCGCAGCTTTTAACAATCATGCAAACTCATATCGTAATAATAATAAAAATACATTTTATTGTGTATCCACCAACTGAGGAAGTCAGGAAGGTGTCCTCTGAGTTTAGTACCTCCACTCTACTGTTAAACGAGACAGACATAAGCACAACATTTACCAGAAAGTTCACTGTTTTAAGAAGGTGAATTTCTCACTCTAGCTCAGGGGTCGGCGGGTGAGATGCTAAGAAGAGCTGTTTTGTCCTTTTAACGAAAATCAAACCACCTTGGGAGCCACAACATTTAATGTCTGTTTTACCATTTTGGCTGTAAACATGTCTCAGTATGTACTAATAAAGCCTAAAAAATATAATATAAACGAAAATGCAGACTTACTTTGCTCTACTTTAAGCTTTAGCTCTGTTATAGCTGCTTTTCTCACATCTCCAGCAGGAAACTTTCCCTCAACAGAAGAATAATTTCTTGTAAAATATCTCTTAATGTTTGACTTTTTATGAGGCTGAAGTTGCTTCACATTAGCCAGCTTCCTGTTCTAATTTTCCCGTTCCACCTTAAATGAATGTAGCTGCTGCACTATTAAGGTGGAACCTTAATAAGAACCTTCAGCTTTGTAACTTTTATTGTTTGTCAGTTTCTCGTTGCAGATAAAACCCATCAGGAAACCAGCTGGAGTGATTATAAACTAAAATAAGTCCATTCGTCTTCAAACTATCGATGTTAGTCTTAAATCTCTCTCTTTGCCGTTCTGTTAACTAATAGCTAGGCCAGATTGTTGTCTGTGTTGCCATGGTGACCCCTGCTCTAGAACGTATAATTTCTCACTCTAGAAACATGTTCTTTCACACTTTTCCAGGTTGACAATGACAATTCCGAGCTTCCGAGTCAAATGCAGCACACAGTGTTTATTACTGACTGACTGGCATTGAGAGGCAGTTGAAACCTTTTCTCAAGAGGAAAAAGAGGAGTTAGCTGGTTAGAGGTAATCAGAGAAGCCCAAAAATCGCACAATACACACAAAACCAATGTATATCCACCATAAATAGGCTGGTTCAATACATTCAAACATTAAAGGGGACACTGTAATTAAGTACTGGAGGACAGTGGTCCAGTGCATTGTGGGATAGCTATGGCTTCACAGCTGAAGAGCTTTCCTCCATGTTGGAGAGGGACTTTTGAACAAAAACGAGGTATAGCTTCAATCAACGGGCCTAACCATCCAGAGATGAACCAGGCAGGGTGGCTGCATTTCTTATTTGTTCGTGTTTTTATGCCACAATTTATGCTTTTATTAATGCCTTTATACAAGCATTTATATCACAAACAACGCCAAACCGAACACCTAAAGAATGGATGGTAACGGGCAGAATGACTTATAGGCTGAAAAGGTGATCTTAACAGACTATATTCAGCCATAAGTTCTAGATAGCAGCAGAACGCTGTGGCTTATTCCTGCCTCTTGAGCAGACTGCTAGAGTAATCTTGACCAAAGACTGACAGCTGCCCCCATGGTGATACAATCTCTAGATGGCTGAGAGCATTGCAGAACATCAGAAGGGTTCTAGAGTGTAGAATGTTGGAGTGGGTGTCAGAAGGGCTCTACAGTGTGGAACATAGAAAGTGGTGTTAGGTTAGAGTTCTAAAGTGGCACATCAAAGTGGGTGTGAATTAGGCTCTACAATGTGGAATGACGGAAAAGCTCTAGAACATGGAATGTCAGAGGTATTATAGAGAGTGTTATGTCATCAGGATTCCAGAAAGTGGAATGTTGTAAGGGTTTCTTAATGTGGAAAGTTGGAGCCAGAAACAGAGAGTTCTAGAGTGGGGAATATTAGGCACATTCTAGAGTGTGGAATGTCAGCATAGGCGTCAAAAGGTGTAGAATTTGTACGTTGGTGTGGGCAGGACTGGGTGTCAAGGTCCTCAGTGTGGAATAATGGAGTGGGTGTGAAAAGGGTTCTAGGACTGCATATGACAGAGGTGTCCTAGAGTGTGGAATGGTAGACAATTTCAAGAACGTGGATGTTCTAGAATGAAGAACAGCAGAAATATTTTAGCACAAAAATGCCAGCACAGGGGTCAAAAGGGATCTAGAAATTTGAACATTGGAGTGCACTGGGGTGGGTTTCACAGGTTCTAGAGTGGAACACAAAAGTTCTTCAGTGTGGAACATTAGAGTCTGTGTCAAACGGTTCTCAAGTGGGAAACGTCAGACATATTCTAGAGTGCGGATTGTTAGACAAGTTCTAGAATGTGGATGTCAGAAGGGTTCTAGAGCACTGAATGTAAGAATGAGAGTGAAGGGGTTTAGAAAGTGGGATGTTAGTATGTAAGTGAAATGTGTGGAATAATAAGAGGGTTCTAGACTGCGGAATGTTGGATTGGGTGTCAGAGGGGGTTTTAGAGCGTGGAATGTCAGAAGGGTTCTAGATCGTGGAATGCTTTAATGCTGGTAAACGGGGATTTTGGAGGGAAGAAAGGAAGACCAGTTAGCTGCAAGGCACAATATAGAAACACAATGTGGCTTAAAAAAGCAAAAGAAATCAAATCGGACAAAAAAACATTTGATACTTACACAACAAACGCAAAAGCAAGCAGATCAACCAAAGGGAGAGAAAATATACAGAATGAATGAGAGATTCGCTCATAAAACAGGCAAGTAATACAACACAACACACTGAAGATGTCAACATAAAACTTGATATCATCATCATCATCATCATCATCACTGCAATTATTATCATAATATAAGAACATAATATAGAGCAGAAACTTGCGTTAATACAATAATATACACTCATTTCAAGAGTCCGGTGTTCAAGAAATGAGGTATCCAGTACTGACCCATTACCATAAGAGATAGGCCTTCAGTTCAGGCCATAAACAAATTTGCTATCTTGAGATAACAAGAGAATTAACTCGTTATCTCCAAATAACAATCTAGAAAATTCTAACTACCTCATAGCGGCCCTATGGGGTATAATGCTAATATAGTATGTCAATATTAAGCTAACGTGGACATTTTTGGCCATTCTTTAAAGCTTGTCAATACATTGTATGTTTTATTGGAAGCTTGTAATAGGTATTACTACATATCTGCGCTTGTCCGTATCAGCTTTACAGTAACTTCTTCGGTAAAAAGTCCTGGCACAGAGCTGCTGCTGCTGTTTTACATTCCTAACAACTACCTCAAACCTGCTCAGACTAAAGACTGTATTCTTAGTGATGTATCTAGAACTTCCAGATAGTTTAGAGTGATGTTTTTTCCTCAAAAATTGACTGATTCCTCTATTGTTTTTAAATTATAGTAGTTAATCTAAGGCCTTCAGTCTAGCTCCTGAAGTCCTAACCAATGACAGCGCTCACTTGGCTGAATCTACCTAGATACCACAAAGAAAACTATCCTGATTGGCCAATTTCTTCAGGTTCTGTCAACTCTTTTCCAATCAAAACTTAACACTATAGCAATATAAATATTACTACAATACTTGCACAGTCTAACTACAACAATCGTAATGATTCTATTCAGTGAATTAACTAAAATTACAGACATTTTTCTAGTTGCCAGAACCTGCTAGGCCTTCTCTGCATGCCCAGATGAGCCTTGCATCATTGCTCTATGCAAGACACTGAATTTCAAGGGTCTGATATTCCAGGACTGAGGAATCCAGTAGTGACCCATTACTATAAGAGCTAGGCCTTCGGTTCAGGCCATAAAAATAAAAAAATAAACTAAAACAATAATTTGAGTTTGTACGTATCAGCTTTACAGTAAATCCTTCAGTAAAGAGCCCTGGCATCGAGCTGCCGTCGCCGCTTTACATTCCTAACAACTACCTGAAACCTGATCAGACTGAAGCTTGTAGTCTAGGTGAGGTATCTAGAACCTAGAGTGATGCTTTTTCTCTTGAAGTTGTAAATAAAAACGTAACGGATTACGTTGTTGACTCCTCTGTCACTTCTTAATTATGTTGGTAGTTAGTCTGATGTGTGAGGCCTTCAGTTCAGCTCCTGAAGTCCTAACCAATGGGAGAGCAGCTCGGCTGTATCTACCTTTATACCACAAAGAAAACTATCCTGACTGGACAATTTTCTGTTTCCATCAACCTAAATATAACAATACTGCAATGTAGTTATTACCTCAGAGTTAAAATACAACCAACACAATAATTCTATTAAGTAAATGAACTAAATTTACAGACATTATTTAGTTCCCAGGATCTATTAGGCCTTCTCTGCATGCCCAGATGACCCTGACGGTTCTCCACTGGAGGTATCCAATAACACCGAAAGGCAGAACTACAAAAACACAACACATTTCTCTGCTGGACAGCGGAGTTACTCTATGGATGCCTTTCAGAGAAAATTCAATTAGTACAGTGCATCACTGCTCTATGCAAGATGAATCATATAACTGTCAGGCCTAAGGTTTACATGAGAGCCCTGAAGTAATGCAGTGTGCAGGATTTTACAGAGACGGTGGGCAGCAGCGGTCAGGAAACTTCTCAGCTTTTGACTGCAGATCTAAAATATAATTTTGCCATGCAGATCCGAAACAGCAACACTGACCATCTGGACTCATCGTGGATTAATACACGATGAAAGGCTAGATCTACATGCTCAAACCGTTTGTTTTTATCCTCCTCTTGACGACCAGAAAATGATCCAGGATCACTTGTCCTCCTATACTGGCGACAGACACTCCTGGATAAGAAGTCATTAGTACAACGGCGTTTTAGGGCCACTGTTGAAAAAGCAGTAGACTTCGGGAACAAAGTTGTAATTTTTCGGAGGAAAAACCTCAAAGAACTACCGCAACTTCCTCGTGTTAAAAACACCGGCCAGACATAACGTTCTGACCACCTCCTCGTTTCTACGCTCTTCTCTTCTACGTTCTCTACTTACTGTAGAGCTGCACTCTGTAGTTCTACAGTTACAGACTGTAGTCCATCTGTTTCTCTGATACTGTGTTACCCTGTTCTTCAGTGGACCCTCACAGAGCAGGTACTATTTGGGTGGTGGGTCATTCCCAGCACTGCAGTAACACTGACTGGGTGGTGGTGTGCTAGTGTGTGTTGTCCACTGTGTCCAATAACTGTCCACTATATTAGACACTCCTACCTTGTTGGTCCACCTTGTAGATGTAAAGTCAGAGACGACAGCTCATCTGCTGCTGCACAGTTTGTGTTGGTCATCCTCTAGTCCTTCATCAGTGGTCACAGAACGCTGCCCACAGGACGCTGCCCACAGGACGCTGCCCACAGGACGCTGCCCACAGGACATTGGCTGGATGTTTTTGGTTGGTGGACTATTCTCAGTCCAGCAGTGACAGTGAGATGTTTAGATATTCATATGTTCATATAATCCAAGCTGTTTTCTAGCCTGTAATTCCCACTTCCAACAGATGATCAAACCATTTTTAAACCTCTACAAGCAAGACAACCTAAGAGGTTTTCCAAGTTAGAGGGACTGAATCACTGCCACCGTTTCCTCAGCCATGTAGAAGTGAGATT
>NC_051235.1:3167500-3180000 GCF_015220715.1 Pygocentrus nattereri | reverse complement strand
TCTATTATTAATTTCTAATACCTTAATTAATTATGTTTCTCTGTAATGCTAAGCCAGGTGCCGGTAGTCCCAGTGGCTGGTGCATCTCTAGTTATTATCTCATTAGCATCCATTAATATGTTTGCTTTACGTTTTACAAATAACTGAATGTCTCTCGTGGAAATGAACCGACTCCAAAGGTAACAAGGCTTAATGCCCCAGCCTCACCTGCTTTACCTGAGCGCTCTCCTTAATTACCTCACAGCAGCTGCTAGTCATAATATCAGTTAATGCATGATTACACAGACAGACGGACAGACGGACAGAGCGACTCTCAACCAGCACAGCAGCACAGATACAGCTGACCTCACCACTCAGAGAGAGCGAGATAGAGAGAAAGGAAGGAAGAGAGAGAGAGAGAGGCCAATCTGTCATCCCTCTCTCTGGGGACTGTGTAGATGGTGTAGATGGTGAGCGTCTAGAACACAGCTCCCCACCCCCAACACACACTGCACAGCCGCTCTGCTGCACCTCCACCTCTACACTGCGGTCTGGGTTCTGTGGGCGGGGGAAGAGACGCAGCCGGCAGCTCTGAACGTAGTCAATAAAACTAGAAAATAATGAGTAACATATATTACACATCTCATTTAAAGAAGACCTTCAAGTATAAATGCAATATATAAACTATTAAACTGGTAGTTCACTTTAAAGTATAAGCATATAGCCAGTAAATGAACCGAGTAAGTTAAGTTAGTGTACTTTCAGTACAAAATAAAAGTTATATGTAAACTAGTATATGTAAAACACAAGGTTTACGACTCTTACACCTATTAAAAACTTAAACGTATACTTACATAAACAGCGTTTAAAGTGGGCCAGTTTAGTCCCAAAAAGTACTGAAATAGTACCCTTAAAAGTATATCAGTGGTACTTAATATACTAAGTATAATTGGGAAATATACTTCAACTTTATTTAAATTTACTTAATAAAATGAACTTTAAGTATACTTATTTTGGTAAGGGCTATATGTCAGCAACGCACCCAGTCAAGTCCGTAAATGTCCGGACCAGCAGGAAAGTATTCAGTCTGCACCTGATGTTAACAGTAAAATAAACCCCCAAATCACAGCAAGAAGGGTGGAGCTAAAGTTGGGCTTCCTGTTCGAGTTTTCCTTAAATCAAGTCCACCTTAAATGGTATAGCTGTCACTTTCTGGTGCCTGAAGCTGCACCATTTAAGGCGGAACGGGAAAATGAGAGGCTAATTTCAGCTTCATGAGCTAAGGTGCTAACGTTAATCTGCTAGGAATATCTACACAGATTAATTAATGCTATAACTTAATGAGCTACAGAGCATTAACCTGTAAATAAATAACTACTACATCAAGCTAAGACCCCCTGAATAGACCATTAACTGAAATAATCTGATGGAAAACCTTCGTTTACATGCTCACTAGAAGTAATCTGATGCAAAATGATGCGCATGTGTGTAGCACTTAGAGTAAATGTTACCATGACAACCAGCATCACGTGAGTCCAGTCAGAGTGAGATGAGCAGCAGTGAGCAGTGATTGTGTGTTTAACAGCTTTAAAATGACGTCAGACTCAGGAAAACGTCCTTCACACGTCCTTATTAAAGAAGGCCGAGAGGAAGACGTCGTGTTCTGAGACGCATAAGCTGGACGTCCGTCCCACCGCCGTCTTTTAAAGATCAGAGCATGAACTTCGTCTCCTCTGCAGACCAGTTTCTGCTCCGCCGTGTTGAACGGTATAAACTCTCACTGTGACGCGACGCACATGCAGAACGGACTGAAACTTTCCGATAGGGAATGTAATCGGATACAGGCGCTTACACGGATATTATTCTTCTATTTAACTGATTATTTACAGGATTACTCACCTCAGTCAATCGGATAGAGGCTGTATTCCGAATAGCCTCAATCGGACTAGACTATTCCGACTGAGCTATTAGTCGGATTATTAATGGATTATTAGGCTGCATGTAAACGTGGCTAGTGAGGCCTAAACCACGTTTACAAGTCTGAACAACCTGAAAAAAGACCTGGTTGCGGTTTCAGCTGGTCGAGAGAAGCTTGGCGGGAAATGTTTTTTGTAAATGATTTGGGCTTTTTGATTCGAGTGTTTGTTAACACCATTAGCATCAGTGCTAAACAGATTTTTTTCTACAAGATGGCAGTTTAGCACAACGGTCAAATCTGCAAAGTTTCCCGTTTGACCGAAACGCAACGTCTGTGGTGTCTAAAGTTTGTTTCTTTAGTTTTTATTACTTTAATTTATCAGCCATAACATTAAATCCACCTCCTCGTTTCTGCGCTCACTGTCCATCTTATCAGCTGCACTTACTGTATAGCTGCACTCTGTAGTTCTACAGTTACAGACTGTAGTCCATCTGTTTCTCTGATACTCTGTTACCCTGTTCTTCAGTGATCAGGACCCCCATGGACCCTCACAGAGCAGGTACTGTTTGGGTGATGGGTCATTCTCAGCACTGCAGTAACACTGACAGGGTGGTGGTGTGTTAGTGTGTGTCGTGCTGGTCTGAGTGGATCAGACACAGCAGTGCTGCTGGAGTGTTTAAACACCTCAGTGTCGCTGCTGGACTGAGAACCAAAAATACCCAGCCAACAGCATCCTGTGGGCAGCGTCCTGTGGGCAGTGTCATGTGGGCAGCGTGCTGTGGGCAGTGTCATGTGGGCAGCGTCATGTGGGCAGCGTCATGTGCTATACAGAACCGTTTTGAAAAAGGTTCTATGTAGAACCACAAACAACAGTTTCCATTAATCTGGAGAACCACTCATGGTTCTAGATTTACTAAAGAACCCTTGAAGAACCGTGTTTTTAGAAGTGTAGAACAACATATCAGGAAAAATACCGAGCTGCTGGCTTTTTCATCAAAACTGTCTGGTTTATACTAAAAATATTATTTAACATATCGACATCGACATCGTGTCATATCGTATCGGTCAGTCCCAGGCCGGCCTATAATGAATGACCCCGGCGTGTGGGCAGCCAATCAAGGGCAAGCCGGCTGCCAAATGACTTTAGCTGTAACGAGGTCACTCACTTGTCCGCTTCTTTGTTCGGCGCTGGTCCAGCGTCTGTCTTGGTGCACAGAGCCCGGCCGCAGCTCCACAGAGGCCGGCCCGCTGCGGCTGGAAGCCGGGCTCTGCGCGACGCTCCCCCGGCATGGCTGGCACAGGCGGGTCGCCGCGTCTCATTCCCAGCGAAATCAGACAAGGCACGCTTGAGGCTGGGTCTGCAGAAGTCCTTCAAGACCTGCGAAACCCTGAACTGGAACATGTCCGTCCCGCTGATGACCTGCTGGACCTGTTTACGTCCGAACGGGATTATTTGTTTACCCTCTCAGCCTGAAGCCCAGCGACGCTAGTGAGACGCTCCTCTGCGATTCAAAGCATAATAGCGCCCAGGAGGCTCCTCATTGGACGAAACAGCCGCTCGTTCACGCCCTTCTCGGATCCCATTGGTCAGCGCGGTGCCGTTGCGACGCCGATTGGTGGAACCGCGCGTCACTCACAGCTAATCCGGACCGCTTTCTCCTTCACAGGGAAATGACAGCGCGATACGAAGGAGAGCGCTCAGAGACAGGAGCTGTGATTCAGTTGATATAATAAAGGAAATATTAATATTAATATTAATAGAGGGATTTATGTTGATAAATGAAGCACAAAACCGCGAAACACAGAGTTTTTGGCGGCGTGGACACGAGCTTGGGTTTGCTTAGCCGGAATAGCTCCGCAGCTACACTGAACATGCTAACTGTTTCACTGAGGAGCTGCTAGTATTCGGATAACTTAGACATAAAGAGAGGAATGGATGGATAAAGAGAGAAAGAGATAGAGAGAGAAAGAGAAAGAGATGGAGAGAAAGAGAAACGTAGAAAGACAGATTGATAGAAATATACAAAAAAGATGTCATACATCACAGAACTAAGTGGCTAGCCTACAGTCCAGAGAGGCCTTGAAGTAGTTGCACTTTTCCGAAGTGTTATCTTGAGATCATGACTTATTTATCTTGTGATTTCAAGATAACAGAAGCTGTTTTCTTGGGATACCTTAATAATCTTAGGATCACAAGAAAAATAAGTAATGATATCCAGAAAATTATGAGTACCTCATGGCATCTCTATAGCGGCCCTGAAGGGACTTGGTGTGGGTCTGGTGTGCACCACATACTATCACGTGAGTGCCCATTACTTTCAGTTGAGCACCGTGAGCACCAGGCACTGAGGTGAGTCCTGTTACTATAAGTTGAGCACCAGATACTATCAGGTGAGCACCCAATACTATCAAGTGATATTTATTCTTGTGCCATCTGTTGCCAGTGAACCCTGACACTGTTTATGGATATACAGATGCACACGTATAAATTATATATACATTTTTCTCAGCGCACAATATTGGGTGCTCACCACATATTATCTGGTACTCACTTGATAATATGTAGTGCTCACCACATAATATTTGGTGCTCACCTAATACTATCTGGTCCATACTAAATAATATTGGGTGCTCACCTGATAGTATCTGGTGCGCACCAGATTTTTACAAAAAAAAAAAAAATCCCACATCCCACATCCCGCATCCCATACCTCTCTGGGCTTCCATGCTAGCGAGATAAACACACAGACGAGGAAATTCTCTGCTGTCAAGGACAAACAAACTCGAGCACCTGCAGTTTGTCACTGGAACTCTCAGTGGACCGTGTTCTGCGGTCAGAAGAGACCAAAGTGGAGGTTTTTGGCAACAAACACCAGAGGCAGGTTTGGTGTGGACTCAAGGACAACCATGCAGAGAAGACCCTCATCCTCACAGTGAAGTACGGTGGTGGACCTGTGATGTTGAGGGCCTGTTTTCCTTCCAAAGGCCCTGAACAGTTTGATCACGCAAGCCATCCTGGACTCAAGTACCAGCAGATATTACATCATACCCTGACTGCCTCAGCCAGGAAGCTCAAGCTGGGCTGTGGTTGGATCTTCAAGAAGGACAATGATCCAAAACACACCTCAAAATCAGCTCTAAAATGGCTCACTGACCGCAGAATGAAGGTGTTGCCATGGCCACCCCAGCCCCCCTGACCTGAACAGAGATACACTCACCCATCCAACTCATTGAATTCAGGTGTTCCAGTCACTTCCATGGCCACAGGTGTATGAAGTCGAGCCCCTCGGCCTGCAGACTGCTTCTACAGACATTAGTGAAAGAATGGGTCGCTCTCAGGAGCTCAGTGAATTCCAGCGTGGTACCGTGATCGGACGCCACCTGTGCAGCAAGTCCAGTCGTGAAATTTCCTCAGTACTAAATATTCCACAGTCCACTGTCAGTGGGATTATAACAAAGTGGAAATGATTGGGAACGACAGCAACTCAGCCACGAAGTGGTCGGCCATGTAAAATGACAGAGCGGTCAGCGGATGCTGAGGGGCATAGTGAGCAGTGGTCACCGACTTTCTGCAGAGTCAATCACTACAGACCTCCAAACTTCATGTGGCCTTCAGATCAGCTCAAGAACAGCGTAGAGAGCTTCATGGAATGGGTTTCCATGGCCGAGCAGCTGCATCCAAGCCTTACATCACCAAGCACAGTGCAAAGCGTGGAATGCAGTGGTGTAAAGCGCCGCCACTGGACTCTAGAGCAGTGGAGACGAGTTCTCTGGAGTGACCAATCACGCTACTCCATCTGGGAATCTGATGGACGAGTCTGGGTTTGGCGGTTGCCAGGAGACGGTACTTGTCTGACTGCATTGTGCTGAGTGTAAAGTTTGGTGGAGGGGGGATCATGGTGTGGGGTTGTTTTTCAGGAGTTGGGCTCGGCCCCTTAGTTCCAGTGAAAGGAACTCTTAAAGCTTCAGCACCAAGAGCTTCTGGACAATTTCACGCTCCCAACTTTGTGGGAACAGTTTGGGGACGGCCCCTTCCTGCTCCAACATGACTGCGCACCAGTGCACAAAGCAGGTCCATAAAGACGTGGATGAGCCAGTTTGGTGTGGAAGAACTTGACTGGCCTGCACAGAGTCCTGACCTCAACCCCATAGAACACGTTTGGGATGAATTAGAGTGGAGACTGTGAGCCAGGCCTTCTCGTCCAACATCAGTGTCTGACCTCACAAATGCGCTTCTGTAAGAACGGCCAAAAATTCCCATAAACACTCCTAACCCTTGTGGAAAGCCTTCCCAGAAGAGCTGAAGCTGTTATAGCTGCAAAGGGTGGGCCGACATCATATTAAACCCTATGGATTAAGAATGGGACGTCACTCAAGCTCATTATTTATTTATTGCTAATTTAAAGAGGGAATCCAGCTGAGACCACCACCACAGATAACAATCAGACAGACTCCACAGGACGAGGCTCTAACGGCCCGACTGCAGAGCTCAGGGCTGAGAAAACTGGCTGACTTTATTCACACAGACAGCCGGAACTCTGCCTGCCTTCCCTGGGGAGCGCTCCGGGCTCCGGGGAGCAGTCAGAGCGAGGGACGAGGAACATAAACATAAAATATAAGATGCAGTTAATGTAATATTTTTATGACGATATTTCATTTTATTGTTCTATTATTGTTGTACTTAAAATATTTAATTTTATTTAATTTTGGTTTTATTTATTGTAAATGTAACAATAATAATAATAATAACAATAATTTATGATGTATTTTTAAAATATTTTATTAAATAAATGAAGAAATAATAATGACATCAATGATTATTATTTTAATGCAAGATTTGTTTTTATTTTTAAATAATCATTCATGTTATTTTTGTTTTTGTTTAAGATTTAAGATACGTTTTAAGATAAAAAATAGATAAAATGCTTTTATTTTAATACTTTTGATGATGGTGATGATGATGATGATGATGATGATGATGATTACTGTTCTGTGGTTGTACTATTTTTACATGCTATTAAATAAAATTAAATGTTCTTGTTTTTATTGATTAAGGGACATTTTTTCATTGAACTATAACGACAATAAGGATAAAAACTATTATTATCATGATCATTTTACATTGATTTTGCACTGTATTAAATAATAATAAAATAATAATAATAATAATAATTATTATTATTATTATTATTGTTATTATTACACAGCTGTATTCTGGTCATACTCAACATTATTCTCTAGTCCTAAAACCCCCGTTAACTAGCGCGTCACTGTAGTGCCGCCTTCTGGATGTTGTCGGTACTGCAACTGTTAATTCAACCGAAGGGGATCACGTGTTAAAATCAGGCTCACGTCACCACTTTCATCTCACGGCATAGTTGCAGTACCAGTGAACGTCCGCAAGGCGGCAGCAGTGGCGCAGTTTTAATATTTTAAAAAATATTTTTCATATTTATGATTTTTACATGTCTTGTTAGAAATATCAGCTGTATTTTATTTACCTATTTTATTTTTATATATAAAATCATGATTATTATTATTATTGTTGTTGTTGTTGTTATAGTGAAACCTGGCATTATCAACAGGCTCTAAACCTGACCTCATTATGTACTGCGTGCTGCCGCCTTGTGGCCGTTCAGCGGTACCGCAGCCGCTCCCTCAAATGAAAGTTTTCGTGTAGGCGTCACGTTTTTAATTCTTGATAATGTCACTGTGGGCTAAAAGGTCTACCGTATGAAGTAACGCAGAACAGCTTATCTGGACTATTTTCGTATAAATATGCCGCTCCACGTTCCTCCCACAGCGTCTCTGTGTCGTAATGACGTGTTGGGTTTTACTGATATTTTGTGTTTACGCTGAAGTAAAGGACTTAAAAGCTACTTCACTGTGTTATCAGATCTCTGGCATCTCTGCTCTCACACACACCCACCCACACGGCTTCCTCCTCGCCCGGAGTGGAAGATTTTATGGGAGATTTTGAGGTCAGTGTAGGAGCTCAGGCTCCTGTAGGCCTCTGACTGCAGGACTAGCGCTGAGATTCTCCCTCAGAGCCACAGGAACAGACGCTTGGTGGCTTCTTTGGCTTTAGCCATGGAGCTGTGATGAAGATGGGCTTCCTGCTCAAATTCTCCCATTCCACCTTAAATGGTGCATCAGCCAGCTTCTTCTTTCAATTTTCCCGTTCCACCTTAAATGGTGCATCAGCCAGCTTCTTCTTTCAATTTTCCAGTTCCACCTTAAATGGTGCATCAGCCAGCTTCTTCTTTCAATTTTCCCATTCCACCTTAAATGGTGCATCAGCCAGCTTCTTCTTTCAATTTTCCCATTCCACCTTAAATGGTGCATCAGCCAGCTTCTTCTTTCAATTTTCCCATTCCACCTTAAATGGTGCATCAGCCAGCTTCTTCTTTCAATTTTCCTGTTCCACCTTAAATGGTGCATCAGCCAGCTTCTTCTTTCAATTTTCCAGTTCCACCTTAAATGGTGCATCAACCAGCTTCTTCTTTCAATTTTCCCGTTCCACCTTAAATGGTGCATCAGCCAGCTTCTTCTTTCAATTTTCCCGTTCCACCTTAAATGGTGCATCAGCCAGCTTCTTCTTTCAATTTTCCTGTTCCACCTTAAATGGTGCATCAGCCAGCTTCTTCTTTCAATTTTCCAGTTCCACCTTAAATGGTGCATCAACCAGCTTCTTCTTTCAATTTTCCTGTTCCACCTTAAATGGTGCATCAGCCAGCTTCTTCTTTCAATTTTCCCATTCCACCTTAAATGGTGCATCAGCCAGCTTCTTCTTTCAATTTTCCCATTCCACCTTAAATGGTGCATCAGCCAGCTTCTTCTTTCAATTTTCCCGTTCCACCTTAAATGGTGCATCAGCCAGCTTCTTCTTTAATTTTCCCATTCCACCTTAAATGGTGCATCAGCCAGCTTCTTCTTTCAATTTTCCAGTTCCACCTTAAATGGTGTAGTAGCACTTCTGGTGACTGAAGCTGCGCCATTTAAGGTGGAACGGGAAAACTCAAACAAGTACTAGACACCATCACAGTCGAAGAACCCTTTTTCGTTCTCCATCATTCTGAAGAGCCATTTCATGCATAGAACCATTTAGGCATGGTTCTATACTCAGGGTTCTGAGCAGAACCACTGCTTGAAGAACCCCATTTTTAACGGTGTACATTTGATTTTTCTACGTTTCTCCGTAATTAAATGGTTCACAGTGGTGGTGATGGGAACCAGACGTCCCTCTAAAAGCTCCTCACAGTGGTGGTGATGGGAACCAGACGTCCCTCTAAAAGCTCCTACAGAAAGTTCCTACATGAACTGGTTCTGAATTCACTGCCTGATGACTGAGACGCTGTTTTATGAGAGTTTAGAGAACTTCAACTCCATTCATGGTGGAGGGAGACATGCAGGGCGCTGTGCGGCAAAATAGTCCCCAAAGAAAACTCATTATTCCAGATTTTCAACTATTTTCCATCATCAGCATTCCATATAAGCTCAGAAGACTCGTGTAGGTTCTCTGGTGGTTCTGGATGGTCAATAAAGTGTCTATATCTGTGTTGTAGTCATGGCGACGCCTGGTGCCCATCACCACCACTGTAAAGACGTCTGAACCGTCTCACACCAAACCGAATCTCAAACACGGACAAATTTGGGTGGAATTCCCCTTCACAGGCTGCCGTCGTGCATTAACACTGTTTATGATTTAGCGCTGAGTCTGTGGCGGTGATGGAGGCGGTGATGCGGGTGGTGATGGGGGTGATGACGCAGGCGCGCCGCTGTGGTTGAGTCCCACACACTTCCCCGCCCACGCCCTGCAGGGTTACCGCGGTGATATTAGTGCTCCGCCCACGGGGGGCTCTGTGGGTTCTGGGACGCCTTCACTGACGGACTTTCACTGCACCAGAGGTGAAAGCTGCTTTCTGTCCAGAAGTATTGGCACCCCTGCTGAGCAAATAAGCATCAACAGCTCAGAAACAATGAGCCTTCCACTGAGGCTTAACACAAACAATGCATTACTATAGAAATAAACAGATATGCTGCGTTCTAATGCGTGCATTAAAAAACATGCATTTGATATAGTCATGTGCATAAGTTTGGGCACCCCGGTCCAATCACACACTTTGCTGAGCGAAAATAAGTGACCACATCCACTTACACTTAAATATGACACTTTCCTGCTAATTTATTTATGTTAAATTCTTCAAATAAACGACAAACAAGTAAGTAACTCCATTACACTGTGCAGATCCAAACCCGCAGAAAGCATCGTGTTTCAGTTGGCGCCTGATGGTCCTTTCGCCTTTTCTAATAGGTTGACATCATGGTGTAAAGGACCCTAATGGTTTAACAGGTGACCAGTTTGACAGGAAACTAGTGCTCTCTGTTAAGAAAACCGCTAAGCCAGTTCCCATTAGAACACAAAACCATTAGGTGTTAATCCTAATGGTTTCTAATGGTCCTTTCCCAGCATGCTGCAGAGGACGCGCTCACTTATGCAATTTGAGCAGGGGCGCCCAAACTTTTGCATGAAGGCATTTCTTTTTTTGTTGCTCCTTGCCGAGGGCGCCGATAATTCAGGAAGATGCTGCATTTGACAGATGAGGTATTAAAGTATTAATATGGAACTTTATAAAACTTTATCATTTAAAATATATAACATTCACCATTAAAGGTGCAGTGTGTAAAATGCAGGAGGCTCTATTAGCAGAAATGGAGTACAGTATCTATAAAACCATGTTCTTGTTGGTGTGTAATCACCTGTAACGATGAATGGTTGCGTTTTCGTTAGCTTAGAACGAGCCCTTCATATCTACATAGAACAGAAGCTGCCACCGCCATGTTTCTGTGGTAGTCCACAGCAGACAAACCAAACAGGCTCTAGAGGGCGCCTTTTGTGTTTTTACGCTGAAGCGGCAGCTTGAATTTGGTGGTGCTGTAGCTCCAGTAGGCGGAGAAAGAAGAAGAATCAGTTGCTGCCGGTTCTGGATAACTAGTTTGTGTTGTGAGAAGTTTGAGAACCCAAATTTTGACATAAAATTTAGTATTTAGATAAAAGGCAGAGCGAATCCTCGCCATCAGAGAAGCGAAAACATGACACCAAATGTAGGTTCTGCTACACGTTTGGAAAGGGAGAAGTGAGGGAGGGGCATTCAGTTGGTTGCAATCTGCAACCTCACGACTAGATGCCACTAAATCTTACACATTGCACCTTTAAAATAACGAATTTTTAATTTGGAAACTTGGCTATCGAAACATTCTTAAATGTGTGCTACTATGTTCATTTATTATATTTTCACCCTTGAGGTTCGTTTATAACATTTAACTGATTTTATGATGTCAGTACAGTCATAACTCATTTATACGTGAACATCTTTACTGCCGCAGTACTAAACAGGCTGTTTTTGTTACTGTGCCTTTAAGACTGATATATGTAAATGAGCTCTGTCCTGACTGTCTGTGATGAAACACTCCTTATAACTTCAGGGTAAATGGGCGGAGCTAAAATGCTGTAGGGTGAATACATGGATGTATGGAAATATCTTGGTTTTGTGACATCACAAAAACAAGGAATTCAAAACAGGCCGATTTTGTAGCTTAGTTTCCACATGTAGACTCTAATGGACTGACCGAGGAGTGAACGGCTTGTTTTGAAACTTCTGCAATGTTTACATATTTGATTTGTGTTACAGCACACAGCACACGCATTTCATTGATATGGGCCCTTTAAAATGGCTGGATGTTTCCTGAAGTCATCAAAATACAAATTTTCATATTTAAAAAATAGAGTTTATTCTTAGAGATTAAAATATATTAGTGTTTACAAAACAAGGGCTTTACTTAACGATCCACACGACAGCAATAAACAAAACAAACAAACCCTAGAATAATGAAATCTGTCCTTTAACACGGTAATGATGGGTCACAACAATGTCGCATATTCATAACCTACACAGCACTGTACACAGAATAATAATAATAATAAATGAGTCAATATTTCTACATATTTTCTTACAGATTCCAACCGCCCTGAGCGAGTTAATGAATGTTATATTGCCTGCTTGAATGAATGACCATAAAACATGATGAAGTACTTTATAACAAATTGTGCTTCCACTAACTGGCCACTTTATTAGAAACACTGACCTCGTGCTTCCACTCACTGGCCACTTTATTAGAAACACTGACCTCGTGCTTCCACTCACTGGCCACTTTATTAGAAACACCCAGCTTGCGCTTCCACTCACTGGCCACTTTATTAGAAACACTGACCTTGTGCTTCCACTCACTGGCCACTTTATTAGAAACACTGACCTTGTGCTTCCACTCACTGGCCACTTTATTAGAAACACCCACCTTGTGCTTCCACTCACTGGCCACTTTATTAGAAACACCTACCTTGTGCTTCCACTCACTGGCCACTTTATTAGAAACACCCACCTTGTACCTCCACTCACTGGCCACTTTATTAGAAACACCCACCTTGTACCTCCACTCACTGGCCACTTTATTAGAAACACCTACCTTGTGCTTCCACTAACTGGCCACTTTATTAGAAACACCTACCTTGTGCTTCCACTAACTGGCCACTTTATTTATTTAT
>NC_051235.1:3157500-3162500 GCF_015220715.1 Pygocentrus nattereri | reverse complement strand
CGTTAATTGCTTTGGCCCTGTAACCCTCAAACAGGCGAGCTATAGCACTGGAGAGAGAAACTAAACCGCTCATTATAAACAGCACTGCAGGAGGTGAGTCTCTGCAGAGCGCTCACTCACGTCTCTGGCATTTACACAGTTTAAAAAAAGCTGTAATTCCACACTGAGTCATCGTTATCATCATCATCGTCGCCACTGCCAGGCCGCAGAAGCTGCTGAATCACGCCTCTGCCCAAACGAACCTCCCCGAGCTCCAGTTAAAGCGACAGCTCAGCAAAAAAAATCAAACAATGGACAATAAAAAGGGCAAAACTCAGTCTTCTGGTTGGCTGATAATACTGCTTTTGGCTATGCTGACACACTTGTGTCCCTGTTGAAAGATAACAGTGCTACACAATCAAGTCTATTAGAGATACAACTCCACACAGTTTGAGGCGAATGTGTGATGTGGCACGCAGCTGGCACCACGCTAACTGTAGTAAACATAAGCTTCCAGTACTTATATGCTCCATTTGCCTCCCAGCTCCTGTGTAAAACTAAAGAACTAAAGGTTTAAACCTGATCAATTTAACCAGAACTTCGATTCCGAACGGCTCCATGTACGAGGATGCTAAATTATGCTAAATTATGCTAACGTATGCGGGGAAAAGTATCAAATAATACGTTTATACATTTTATTCCCTTTCACAGAACATTGGTCTATAGTGATTAGTCAATAATAGAGTAAATTTTCCACTGTCTTGTGGGTCTCTAGGGATTTCCCAGACTGCCTCAGCATTTTCCATACCGATAATTCAAAGGGGTCCCAAAATGGCATAAATATAATACTTCCCACAGGCAACTACGGCCTAATTCCAGTGGGCCTCGGTTAACGGAAAGCCTTTCTTTAGATGCGAAACATGTGGACTCGACTTTGGAACTCATTCACTCACTCCCGCAAGTTTGGCATTCTTGTTCGTCCACAAGGGGGAGCTCTTAGTACAAGCTATTTAAAGAGCAATGCGTATGAGAGAGAAAAGAACACGAACCCACACCAGCAGGAGCTCAGATTATGCGATTTTCATTAAACCTGTTACACATTAGCAAGAATTCAGCATCAGACAAAACAAAACCTTCTTCTAATGTAACAATGACATTGGGTTTTTATGCATATTATGGATACTGCACAGCAGAGAGAGTGGCATCAATAATACCACCCCTGAGACTAACACACATATACACACACTGAGCTGTGAATCAGCAGAGCGGGTGGGAGCTGTGAAACCCCCACAGGGACCCAAACAAACAGCCGATGAGGCGTTTACCCAGCATTGTGTTGTAGCAAGCCGAACAATGTAAAAGAGTATAGACGCTCTTAAAGATGTAGCTCCGCAAAAAAGTTACAATTTTCGTCATCATATAGGTAAAAACAGTAGTAGTAGCCTTTTTTTTAGCATATTTGCTGATGTTTATATATTAAGAGGCATATTAAATATGACAAAATGATCTTCATTTGGCAGCACTACTCACCTCAATCTTAATTCGTTTGGGTGAGAGCAGCTCCTCCTCTTCCTCTCGGCCAGGCCTAAAGCAGAGTCACTGGGTTAAATTCAAAGGCGAAAACAAAGACACAATAAGCCTACACACTGTAATACACTACAGGAAGCGTAGGGGGCGATACGGCTTCTACTGTTTCGTTTAAAAAGCTCTATAATGTTCATATGATCCACACAGTCGCTCTGACAGACTGTAATACACTACAGGAAGCGTAGGGGGCGATACGGCTTCTACTGTTTCATTTAAAAAGCTCTATAATGTTCATATGATCCACACAGTCGCTCTGACACACTGTAATACACTACAGGAAGCGTAGGGGGCGATACGGCTTCTACTGTTTCGTTTAAAAAGCTCTATAATGTTCATATGATCCACACAGTCGCTCTGACAGACTGTAATACACTACAGGAAGCGTAGGGGGCGATACGGCTTCTACTGTTTCATTTAAAAAGCTCTATAATGTTCATATGATCCACACAGTCGCTCTGACAGACTGTAATACACTACAGGAAGCGTAGGGGGCGATACGGCTTCTACTGTTTCATTTAAAAAGCTCTATAATGTTCATATGATCCACACAGTCGCTCTGACAGACTGTAATACACTACAGGAAGCGTAGGGGGCGATACGGCTTCTACTGTTTCATTTAAAAAGCTCTATAATGTTCATATGATCCACACAGTCGCTCTGACAGACTGTAATACACTACAGGAAGCGTAGGGGGCGATACGGCTTCTACTGTTTCATTTAAAAAGCTCTATAATGTTCATATGATCCACACAGTCGCTCTGACAGACTGTAATACACTACAGGAAGCGTAGGGGGCGATACGGCTTCTACTGTTTCATTTAAAAAGCTCTATAATGTTCATATGATCCACACAGTCGCTCTGACAGACTGTAATACACTACAGGAAGCGTAGGGGGCGATACGGCTTCTACTGTTTCATTTAAAAAGCTCTATAATGATCATATGATCCACACAGTCACTCTGACAGACTGTAATACACTACAGGAAGCGTAGGGGGCGATACGGCTTCTACTGTTTCATTTAAAAAGCTCTATAATGTTCATATGATCCACACAGTCGCTCTGACAGACTGTAATACACTACAGGAAGCGTAGGGGGCGATACGGCTTCTACTGTTTCATTTAAAAAGCTCTATAATGTTCATATGATCCACACAGTCGCTCTGACAGACTGTAATACACTACAGGAAGCGTAGGGGGCGATACGGCTTCTACTGTTTCATTTAAAAAGCTCTATAATGTTCATATGATCCACACAGTCGCTCTGACAGACTGTAATACACTACAGGAAGCGTAGGGGGCGATACGGCTTCTACTGTTTCATTTAAAAAGCTCTATAATGTTCATATGATCCACACAGTCGCTCTGACAGACTGTAATACACTACAGGAAGCGTAGGGGGCGATACGGCTTCTACTGTTTCATTTAAAAAGCTCTATAATGTTCATATGATCCACACAGTCGCTCTGACAGACTGTAATACACTACAGGAAGCGTAGGGGGCGATACGGCTTCTACTGTTTCATTTAAAAAGCTCTATAATGTTCATATGATCCACACAGTCGCTCTGACAGACTGTAATACACTACAGGAAGCGTAGGGGGCGATACGGCTTCTACTGTTTCATTTAAAAAGCTCTATAATGTTCATATGATCCACACAGTCGCTCTGACAGACTGTAATACACTACAGGAAGCGTAGGGGGCGATACGGCTTCTACTGTTTCATTTAAAAAGCTCTATAATGTTCATATGATCCACACAGTCGCTCTGACAGACTGTAATACACTACAGGAAGCGTAGGGGGCGATACGGCTTCTACTGTTTCATTTAAAAAGCTCTATAATGTTCATATGATCCACACAGTCGCTCTGACAGACTGTAATACACTACAGGAAGCGTAGGGGGCGATACGGCTTCTACTGTTTCATTTAAAAAGCTCTATAATGTTCATATGATCCACACAGTCGCTCTGACAGACTGTAATACACTACAGGAAGCGTAGGGGGCGATACGGCTTCTACTGTTTCATTTAAAAAGCTCTATAATGTTCATATGATCCACACAGTCGCTCTGACAGACTGTAATACACTACAGGAAGCGTAGGGGGCGATACGGCTTCTACTGTTTCATTTAAAAAGCTCTATAATGTTCATATGATCCACACAGTCGCTCTGACAGACTGTAGTACACTACAGGAAGCGTAGGGGGCGATACGGCTTCTACTGTTTCATTTAAAAAGCTCTATAATGTTCATATGATCCACACAGTTGCTCTGACAGACTGTAATACACTACAGGAAGCGTAGGGGGCGATACGGCTTCTACTGTTTCATTTAAAAAGCTCTATAATGTTCATATGATCCACACAGTCACTCTGACAGACTGTAATACACTACAGGAAGTGTAGGGGGCGATACGGGTACTATGGGTGCCAATTCCAAAAAAGTTGGGACGGTGTGTAAAATGTAAATAAATGTAAATAAAACCAGAAAGCACTGATTCGCGCATCTTATAGACCCGTATTTTATTCACAATAGAACCTGGAACACATGTCAGATGTTGAAAGTGAGACATTTTACCATTTGGTGAAAAAGATGAACTACCTGTTCCTGAAGGCGTGTCTGTAGGTGACCTCTCGTGAGATGTGCCTGGCCAGAGAGAAGAGCTGGTCCCTGTGAGTGAGCAGACCCGCGTCCCACAAACACAACTGAGCCGCGGCCTCATTTACCACCAGCTACGCACATACAAACACACAAACAGCACAAGATCAGCGACGCGAACACAACTCAGCACCAGCACGCGTACCATTAGGCTTGTCGCTCAGCTAAAAACATTAGCCACAGCCATCGTAAAGCCTTTAAAAGCCGCTCTTTGGTCCAACAGCAAACACAAGATCACAGCTTGGTGCGGCTACACGTTTGCTTCATTAGCTCTGTTAGCTCCACTGCAAGTCTGAAGAAGGAGACACATCTTGGCTTATTGCCTACATTTGGGGTAAGACGGGAAACTGTGTACAACACAAAAACACGAGTTCAACAACAACAACAACAACAACTAATGTCCTATGAACTGAAGAGGGAGGCACGCCAGGCTTTGCAGCCACGCCCCTTGAGCTCCTCTTGAAACGCAGAGCATGTACTGGACGCCACAATACCCCAAAAAACCAGCTAGCTCTGTCCAGTGTGGCAGTTCAGTTGCTTTGGTAGCAGTAGTATACATGAGGAGTAGCTGGTGTTGCTATATATAGTGTGGAAGCCTCACAGTCGCCAAAGGCTCAGTCCCATTCTTTCGGGGGTCACCTTGCCTCTTCAAACTCTTCCCTCTGAAATGGGACCCTCAAACAAAAAGAGCATTATTTCTCTAACAGCCCCCGGTCGCTGCTCTGTAGGCGACCCTGCCCGTCTGCATTCTGGCACTTCAGCCGTCAGAACTGC